>NC_041058.1:27530710-27725710 GCF_900634775.1 Gouania willdenowi | reverse complement strand
GAGAACTTAAACTTCCGACCAAGGCCTTGTCATATAATGGTTATGTAAAGCATGAATGGTGTTTACCACAGTTGTTACTGTTTACGGAAGTGAGCTACTTTACAGCAGCCGATACGTTTTACGGTTTGTGTGTAAGCCGGACTTCTCGTGTGTGTACCTTGTGTTATAAGCTGTGTTGAAGCTAGAGGAATAAAGCCATCTAAAACCAAAAGAAGCCTTGCCATCGATCATTCCACATAGTGTCAGAAGTGTCCGACGCCCGCAGTGAAAGAACCACCGGACGGAATGTGAGAAATGGCCAAGTTTAATCCTCCAGCAAGTTTTCCCTTCGACAAACCGACTGAGTGGCCTGACTGGAGGCAGCGCTTCGAGTGGTTTAGGCTCACTACAAAGTTCAACAAAGACGACGGTGAAGTGCAGGTGGATGAGCTGCTTGATTTATGCCATGGGCAGCGAAGCAGAGAACATTTACAAAGCATTCACGTTTGCCTCAGAGGATGAGCGCAATAACTTTGCCACCGTAGTGAGGAAATTTGAGGAATACTTTTTCCCACGGAGGAACGTGATTCACGAACGGGCGTGTTTTCACCAGCATGTTCAGGCAGGGGAAAGGGCTGAGTGTTTCATATGAGCTTTGCATGAGCTTTCAGAGCACTGTGAGTTTGGGGCTACCAGAGAAGAAAATATCCGTGACAGGATCGTTGTGGGTAAACTGGAGAAGGATCTATCCCGCAGGCTGCAGCTGATGGCAGACAATACAGACTGTCTGGCAGACAGAGGAGGTAGCAGCACAGATGAGCCTGCAGGGGGAGGCAACGGGGTCGATACAGGAGGTACAGTTCAGATGGAGAAACGTCAACAGCGACAGAGGCAAGTCACACGTGGAAAAAGGGGGAGGAAAAGAAAGAAAATGTAGCAAATGTGGGAAAAGACAACATAACAGTGAGGAAAAATGCCCAACAGAGAAAGCTACATATCATGAATGCCACAAGATGGGGCACTGGGCTAGAGTATATTGTAGTAGCAGAGCCGTGAATGAGGTCACTGAGACTGGAGGAGCAGAGCAGACCAGAGCATGGGCTGGTGTCACTATAATAAGTGAAGACATGTTTTGTGCACTGACCCCAAAAAGAACACTGGAACCACCTGATATTCTACTAGATGGTCCTGGAGGTGAGCTGTTATGTCTGGGTCGCTTCAATGCAACAATTAGTCAAAAAGGAAAGGACTATCCATTCACAGCTTACGTAATCCGTGGACCCAGTCAGCAATCTACTTAGCCCGACGTTATCAGTGAGGATGAACCTGGTGAGACGAGTGGATGAGGTAAAAAAAACCGACTGCAGACGCACCGGCGGTGCGCACAGACGCACATAATAGAGCTACACATGCATGGACCAGACAAGAGACAGAACAGCACACATGGAGACACGCAGCGACAGACAGGCAGACGCACACAGACCAAAAACGGACCGGGAGACGCACACAGACAATGGTGCGCGCGCGCGCACACACACACACACACACACACACACACACACACACACACACACACACACACACACACACACACACGCACACACACACACACACACACACACACACATCAGGATCCACACACACCACACCACACCAGATCACCTGTCACTGAGACAACTAAACTTTAAGATAAAGACAGACAGCAGACTGAAAAACACGAATGGAAGCTGGCACCATAACAATCAGCGGCGCTGCTAGAGTTCACACGCGAGCTCCCGGGTTAGGTTGGCTGTAGACTGCATTTACACTAATGGCCGTTGTGTCACTATGGAGTCTAATTTCTTGATCCTGCCCTATGCTCCTTTAAAGCATTTTTTTTTTTTTTGTGTTATTTTTCTGTAATGAATAAATTGCAATTAACGCGTTAAAGTCCCAGCCCTAATAGATATACAAGATGTTGCTATTAGGGTTGTTTTGCATGACTTCAAATGCCTTATTTGTTATGACAAAAAATTAAATGGTTTTAAAATCACTGATGCCAGTGCCAATCACTGGCATCAATGATAAAAAAGTCAAACATAAATTATTTTAAAAATGTGTTTCAATGTAATTGCTCTACACCTTTTTCGTCATTCTAAAAATACTCTCTAAATTTAAATCCAAAATAATAACCTTTAATTGTAGGTCTTTTAAGTGTTCTAATATTGGTTATTTTGAATTTTGCTTACCTCTGCCTCTGAGCTCTTATTTTGAAGTCCACCTTCCTCCAAAGGTAATCTACACTAAATTTAAAGTATGTTAACCTACTTTGTCCCACTGTGCACAGCTGCAGGTGATCAACATCATTCTACCTACCATTCTACAATTTAATTTAGCAAACGCTTGTGTCCAAAGTGACGTAATGTAGGAAAACCCTTATTAAGTGCATCAAAGTGCTTCAAGTTTGCTTGGCCCCAGGTCCTGCCATCTAGTACTACAATATTGTAATGTAACCACAAGTAACAAATCAATATAAATTATCCATGTGGAGATATTAGCCTGACACACCGATGCCCAAGCTAAGACCGTTGTGTCATCAGGTGGAAAAGTCAGCAAAAGCTCTCATCAGCAGCAGTGGTTGGAGAAGCCATGGGAGTGGATCAATGCACCAAGTGAGGTTGTGTACAAGGCAAAGAGTTAGTGATGGGAGTTCCGGCTCTTTTTAGAGAACCGGCTCTTTCGGCTCAGCTCACTAAAAAGATGCTCTTTTGGCTCCCAAGTGGCTCTTCAGATTTTATAGTGCTTAAATTCATTTGTCATCAAAAATAATGTAAAATTATGCGCAATATGAATTACTAATGTAAAAAAAAACAAGCACTATATTAAATGTTTATTATATAAATGCACCTTTATTTATATACTAAATAGAGTGATAAAAAAAAAAAAATAATTATGAAGTGCAAAAACAAACTAATTTAACTATTTACAAATAACTTAATAAACTATTAGCTACTTAATAATTTAAAGTGAAACAACGAAGGAACTTACTGAATCACAACAAATAATTCATCAAACTAATATATATTAAAAAAAAAAAAAAACCTTCCTTTAGGTAAGATTGGCATTCAGGAAAACCAAGTGCCTCAGCTTTGAGGGGTTGATCCTATTTCTTCTCTCTGTAACGATGCTGTAAACACCGCAGTAGCAGCAACAGTTGCAGTAGACACATTGGCACCTTCATTAATATCAGGTCCACTTGCTTGTCTTTTTTCTTCCCATTGCAATGGATGAACAGTTCTAATGTGCCTGTGAAAGTTGTTTGTGGAGCCTGCTTTCATCTTGCAGACTCTACATTCGTTTGGTCAAAGTAATTGAAATGTGTCCAGATTTTGCTGCGCTTCCTGTTGTCACTCATTCTCAACTTTTTTTTTTTACCTTTCCCGTCTGTTTGCGTTGCGTTCCTTGCTCTCTTTTTCTCATCTATCTTCTTCCTGTCCATGTGCTTGTGGTGTGTTGTGTCTGTGTATCTCAGCCCCTCCCCTCTCAGGAGGGCCGCAGACAGAAACGTCACACACATATTGACCAATCAAATGCGGCTTGAAGAGAACAAAAAAAAAATAAGCGGCTCCTAATCAGGAGCCGACTCCCGTCGCTCACGTCAAAGAGCCGGCTCTTAGAGCCATTTCGTTCGCGACCGACATATCACTACAAAGAGTAGGGGACTAAGCACTGACCCTGAGGTACCCCTGTCTACAAGCCATGTGATTCAGACACTTCTACCAGCATTGAAGCACTGAGGCTGCCAGCACTCAGTGCCAGATTGTCTGCATTTCTCATGACCAGCATTCGAGCGTTCTACCCTGTGTTCGGACTGATTTTGCTGTGTATGACCCTTGCTCTGTTTCCTGATTTCTGCCCATTAGATAATCCTCCTATGCTGTCGTCTGGTCGGATTGCTCACCTGTGCATGGACCTTGCCTCATCTCAAGGTCTAAAGGTTCTTTCACACCGGTATAGTCCCAGACTCGGTCGGAATGGACGGAAGACAGGTGATCATTTTATCGCTTTGGTTTGATTAGGTTTGCGTTCAGAGCGCAACTTTTCATCTGCTGAGCTAACCACTTAATGAGGGCTGTCACTGGAGTAGAGACTTCTGTTTGTGCAAGAGCCACTTCTGCAAACCCAGGTGCCGCTTTGGGCCTGAAGGTGCTGCCAGGCCGGCAGCAACAGAGTCAAGGAGCCCCAGGCCACCCCCCACAACTGAGCAGCCACCCCCAAGCCAAGAGGCAGCCGCCACCCCCACACGCACCCTAGAGAGCCCCAAAGAGCCGAGGACCCAGAGCACTTCACCGCAGACCCCAACCCCCAACCCCGAGGCACCCCGCCAACACCCACCATCAGACCGACATACCGGTATGCACCGTGCAAAGCCCCAAGGCGACGGAGACGCAGACCCCAGCCCGGCAGGGCACCGCTAAGCCACATCCGCAGGCATGCAAGGGCGGGGCCCACGCCGCCCGCCCCGGAAGACCCCCGCCAAGACCGGCCCAGCCAGCAAGCTGAGCCTGCCGGACCACATGGCACAAACCATAGGGCACAAGCCAAGGGGCGACGCCACCACCGTGAGAAGGAGGCACACTAACGGCACACACCTGGTGTGGTGCTGCAGCCCCCAGCCAAGGCTGCCCAGACCCACCCATCGGCCCGCGAACAGCATCATCCCGAAGGGCCACGCAACCCCCCTCCAACTCCGGTACAGACACCAGCACCTCCCAGGCCGTCCCGGGCCCACACAACACCCCCAGGACGCCCAGGAGACGAGGCCAGCACCCAGCCATACCCGAAGGGGAGAGGCACCCCCACACCCTGCGAGGCCGACACGGCCCGGAGAGACCCCATTAAAAGATAAAGGAGTTTTGTAAATATAACTCCACAATAAATCTCACCATCCTCATTCTGAGCATTTGGGTTCATTTAGGCACACCAGCTATCCAAACCAATTTGTAATTTGACACATTATGTTTTTGTATAAAGTGTTTTGGTTATAGCAATAACTGTTTTAGCAATAAACTCTTGAAATAAATCATTATAAATATTGTGACAATTTGTGACAATTTATTGTCAAAATCTTGTCACAAGCATACAGATTTGAGTACATTGCAGACTTACCCATGTAAGGCTTGGTTCCAGCTAAAGCTGTAGCTCTCTCTTCATCTTTTATTATTGTTGCTATGTTAAAGTCTGTTAGGTGAGCATGACCTTATAGGAAACAAAATTCAGTTCTAGATTAAGTAAGGCATTTATTCCACATAAAGAAATGTATGTGAATATACAAACCACTTCACTTTCTCACCTTGTTTATCCAATAAGATGTTGTCTGGCTTGACATCTCTGAAAGGACAAATAAAACCGAAATAAGTTAATAATATATAAACAGACATTGAGATATAATATAATTGAGACAGTCTGACTAATAATGCACAAACCAATTACAAAAAACAACATATATCTACATCTAGCATATTTGTTAGGAACGTTGTACTGGATCTGTTCTGTTTTGCATCAGACTCAAAATTTCCAACTATATAAGCATCGGAAAAATATTTTTGGATTTTGAATTTGCACATGGATTGTTTGAAAATGATTTCTTATTTTCCATTATTTGATTGACAACATCACTGAATTCTAGTTGAGATAAATGAAGATGTTGACCATGTTTTTAGAAGACAAGGCAAATGTATTTGAAAAGCATATTTCATACACAAGGAATTCAATGTGCTTTATTTTTTTTCAAATTGACAACAAAAACATTAAAAAAAAAAAGCTTGTAATCAACAATTATTAAAAATCTTACTCTTAGTCATAATCAGTAAAGAAAGCTTTTCACTTGGATTTAAAAATGTTCACATTCAATGATGACTTCAGCTCTGCTGGTAGTTTGTTCCACTTCTTTGCAGCATAACAACTAAAAGGGTGTGAACTCTGGGCTTCAAGATGTGACCTGTGTGCATAGATCTGAGATACCTGCTGGGTTTATACCTGACTAATGTCCCACTGATATATTCTAGATAGGGCTGGGCAATAATGGCAAAAATCTAAATAATTAACCTCTACCTTGATTTCTGTTGCTGCATAATTATCCCACCCTTAACTTTGTTGATTCTGTAAATATTTATATAAGAATTGTCAGGCTTTGTGCACATGGAAGTGTACCCAAGAGCGAGACAGAGACGGAGAAGTGAGTTTAACAGAATGACAGTGGGCGATAGTGGGGGAAATAAACAAAGGACTCTTTTGAAATTTGCTTGGAAAATCAAGTCAACTTGGTTTTGAAGGCACTTGCATTAGTGTACAGGTCGTGCTCTAACTGATCCTTCCTCTGCAGCTTCACGTTCATGTGTGAAAATATGTCTTACAGCAAAAGCAAAGTCACACAGCCAGTTCTTGTTTCTCAGCTCTGTAAATTCGTCTAACTTCCCTGTTGAGTCCAAAAATGTATCTCCTCTTTGAGCTCCCACACTAGTTGCGACACTTTGCCCAAACTCAATCAGCGAACACGAGAGTGGTAAAGTAAGTCCTGGGGCCTCATTTATAAAAGTGTGCATAGGTAAGATAACTTCAGCTGGCGTACGCTAAAAACCAGATGCAAAAAAACTGTCAGACTTATAAACAAGGGCGCACGCTTGTCCCACGCCTGTTTCCGTTTATAAATGACAATCAACTTGAAAGTAGACGCCAGTGAGGATACTCCGCCCATACGGTGCCTATAAAAGGTAATTTGAATGCCCTTAATTAATATACACTGAGACGAATTTCAAGACGGCACAAGAGGGAAAAAGAAAGAAAAAAAAAACGCAATTTCAGCCAATGTGAATTGGAGGTGTTGATCGATGAGTGTGACACTGATGTGCCCGAAGCACGGGATGAAGGTAATTATATTGAAAACGAACATACTTTGGAATGTAATTCACAATAGTTTATTTTAATTGAAAAAAGGATTGTCATCAGTCCCAGGTTATTCCAGCTGGGTCGGTGGTGCTGTGACTGGAGTGAGTGAGGCTGGGGGCGCCACAGCACCTCGTGCGCCTTCCCAGAGCAGCCTTGTCCTCACGGACGCAGTCCTGCAAATTCAGAGGGACACAATAGCGGCAATAAAAAAAGTGTCAAAGGAGCTGCGGGACATAAAAGGGATTTTAAGCCGAATAAATTCCATCCTGCAACAATTGGTGGAGAAAAAAAACATTTTGACTCTACCTGTATGTGTTTTATAAGCGTCTCATCAGTTCTAGCCGCTGTCATACAGCTGCAGTATTTGGTTCGAACACGAGGGGATGGGGGTTGACATCAGGATGAAAGTTAAAATCAGGTAGTGGCACTATCTCCTTTTGTGCCATGTTGTGCAAACATGGCACATACAACATGTTTGTATCACATATTATTTGGACATTCAGAGAATTAAAATGCTTTTAGTTAATGAAAGCAGCTTCATTCTCACTCGGGGCCCTTATTGCAACATGGGTGCAGTCAATAGCTCCGATTACATTGGGAAAACCTGACACTGCTGCAAATTGCATTTTTCTGTCTGCCTGTTCACCCACCATGTAAGGAATGTTAATGTACCGTTCTGACAAACCAATAATACCTCCGAACACGTCTGGCATAAGATGAGGCAAGGCAAGGCAAGGCAAATTTATTTATATAGCGCATTTCATACTCAAGGCAACTCAATGTGCTTTGAGTTGCCTTGAAGATAGGCTGTGAGATATTCGACCTGTCAACCAGTTCCCTCT
The DNA here is from genome assembly GCF_900634775.1 of Gouania willdenowi. Classification (NCBI taxonomy): domain Eukaryota; kingdom Metazoa; phylum Chordata; class Actinopteri; order Blenniiformes; family Gobiesocidae; genus Gouania; species Gouania willdenowi. The sequence goes on along the minus strand of NC_041058.1, from coordinate 27,717,962 downwards.
GAAAGGTGCCGGTTGCCAGAAAACCCAGTGTTGTCAGCACCGCTGGACTGGCCATCGGGCGTCTTATTTTTTAACTAATGGTATTCGTGATACCCATTGGTCTATTGGTCTACAAAACTGGTAGATCGGCCCATTAGTCATGATTGATTCAGGGCTGGACCAATTACAGCCGAGGGCCGATGCCCGCTCCCTCCTGGGCTTCGGCTGTCAAACAATCAATCGTACAGAGAGAGAGAGGAGAAAATGGAGAATAGCAGCAAGAAGCTGAAAGGAGGCGCAGAAAAAATTGACATAAAAAGAGACAAGCTCTTCAGGCAGATGTTGCCAAATGTGTGAAAATAACACAAATGTTTGCTGGTGGCTATGGCGGAGCTTCGTCTTCAGCAGCAACAGCATCCGAAGCGGCATTCTGTTATGATTGTTCGTTATTGCTTGCCGTACTAGTCAACAGTGCGCATGCTCTACCTCTCCAGAAAGGTGTATCCCCTGCAAGTAGTTCCACAGATACAGTCACGTTGTGAAGTTGTGATTACGAGTTGTGAATAAACCAACTAAATGCTCACAGTGGACTACTCATTCCTACATGGTGTCAGAAGATGTACCGAGCCGCCGGTGAGTTATAACACCGTTCTGTGCAAGTCCTGAAGATAGAAGGAAGGAAAAGTGTTACAGCTGGTTAACGTGATGGCGGAGGGATTTTGGAGACCCGACCCGCTCGTGTTTGAAGGAGACATTGCTGAGAACTGGCGTGTGTTTGAAAGAGAATATGACATCTTTATTGAGGCGGCACACTCAGACAAACCTGCAAAGACCAAGGCTTATATCCTCCTCAATCTTGCTGGAGCAGAAGCCATTGAACGGGAGCGTTCGTTCGTCTACGCCACAGAAGTTAGGGCGCCAGGTGTCGATGGAGCCGTCCTCGTCCCAGCTGAGTCAAGAGAAAACTCCAACAAAAATTCCGGGAAGTGTGTAATCCACAACACAATAAGACAATGGAAAGGCAGAAGTTCCACACTCGAAATCAAAAGCAAGGTGAGACTATCGAATCATTCATCAGTGATTCGAAAAGCCAAGAGTTGCCACTTTGATGAATGATGAACTGATCTGCGACAGAATTGTGAGTGGCATAAATAATGACAGCATCAGAAAAGCATTGCTGCGTGATAGCGATTTAACACTAGTCAAAGCCATTTCCATCTGCCGTATATATGAAGTGACTGAGGAGAACACTAAAGCCTTAACAAAACAGGCAGTTACGTGCGTGGATGTGCTGCAGAAAAGCTCCACCAGGGAGCACAATAGGACAAGGTTTAAACGAGCACAGCTGCAGGATGTAAAACCAATCACAAACTGCAACAACTGTGGAAGTAGCCATGCAGCACAAAGAGATAAATATCCAGCCTTTGCCCAACAATGTCACAAATGCTACAAGATGAATCCTTACAAAAAATGCTGTAAATCCACTTTTCAAATCTTTGAAAAGAAATGTTTCAATAAACAAGACTTCAGCAGAAAACCAGTGCACCAGATAAACGTAGAGCAGACAGACTACACTGTTGATGAAACTTTTTATGTGGATGGTGTATCCGTTGACACTGCAGAAGAACAAAAGGAAAATTGTGATGAAGGATTTGTTACTCTACATGTAAACAGCAAACCCACTGAAATAAAGATAGACACTGGTGCAAAATGTAATGTAATGGCTAAAAGTACATTCCAGCAGATTTCCAATGGGCAAATCATAAAATGTGGCACAAACACAAATCTTGTGGCTTATGGTTTTGTCACACTGCCCTGCCATCTAGATGAACAGCAACACACACTACTTTTCTTCCTGGTTGAACGTGATGTACTCCCACTGTTGGGATTTCGCTCATGTGTGCGTCTCGGACTCGTCACATTAAGTCTTCACGTGCACCAGATCTGCACGGAGACAAATACAGACTTTGTCAAAAATATAAAGGAACAATACAACGATGTATTCAATAGTGAACTAGGGGGACTGCCAATAACATATTCAATGACATTGGATCCAGCTGTACAACCAGTCATTTGTCCCGCACATCGCATTCCACTCGCAATGCAGGAATGGGTAAAAGCGGAACTTGAAAACATGACAAAAATAGGCGTCATCACTCCTGTTTCTGAGCCCACAGACTGGGTCTCATCAATGGTTGCAGCACACAAAAAAGATGCATCAATCCTTAAGACTTTAACACTGCTCTAAAAAGGCCACACTACCCAATGAGCAGCGTGGAGGAGGTTGCAACTCAGATGTCAGGCGCGACTCATTTTGGCAAATAAAACTGGATAAAAAGTCATCCATGCTAATTACGTTCAGCACACCTTTTGGGCGCTACAGCTTCCTCCGCATGCCATTTGGAATGAGCTCAGCAAGTGAAGTTTTCCAGCGTTCAATGGAACAACTGTTTGCTGGTTACCCATGTGCTATCATAGTCGATGATATAATTGTGGGAGGTCGTGATGCTACAGAACACGAAGCCGACTTAAAAAAAAATTATTGACCGTGCACGAGAGATTAAACTAAAACTAAGTGCAAATATCGCCTCGACCAAGTGTGTTATGTGGAGCACATGTTCACGAAAGAGGGATTGAAGGCTGACCCAGCAAAAACAGAGGCAATCACAAAAATGCCTGTCCCTGAAGAAGCTCTTGTCGTGCAACATTTCCTCGGGATGGTAAACTATCTGGGGAAGTTCATACCAAACTTCAGCAGTATCGCTGCACCGCTCAGGCAGCTCACTCATAAGGATACTGCCTGGTGTTGGCTTCCACAGCACCAACAAGCGTTTGAAAATCTGAAGTCATGCCTATCCAGCTCACCAGTCCTGTCATATTACGATGTTAAGAAACCAGTGACATTAACCTGTGATGCATCACGTTTTGGACTGGGAGCAGCTTGTTTACAAAATGAAAAGCCTGTTGCATATGCGTCCCGTACACTCTCAGATATGGCGACACGCTATGCACAGATCGAAAAAGAACTGCTCGCTGTCGTCTTTGCTTGTTCAAAGTTCAAAGACTACGTCTATGGAAAACACACAATCATTGAAACTGACCACCAGCCCCTGATCACAATCCTAAAAATGCCAATCCACACAGCTCCTGCTCGTTTACAGAAGATGCTACTTCGGTTACAAGCTTATGACATCACTCTTGTCTAAAAAAAGGGGTAGCACATGTACCTTGTCGATACCCTGTCAAGAGCTCCAACAAAGACCGTGCCTCAAACAGAGAATAACACATTCGAAGTCATGTCTGTCAGTTTCGTTTCCACAGCCAGACTCACAGAACTCAGAACACACACAGCGAGAGACCAAACACTCCAAACTCTAAGCACCGTGATTCAGAATGTAATGCCGAACAAAGAACTCCAGGTACCTCCCCCTGTCCAACCATTTTTTTCTTACAGAGATGAGTTGGTGGTGGAGGATGGCATCATCATGAAAGGTCACAGACCAGTCATTTCAGACTCACTGCAGCATGAATACATACAAATCATGCACAAAAGTCACCCCGGCCTTGACTCCACAAAGTCAAGGACCAGAAGCACTGTGTTTTGGCCCACCGTGAACAAAGACATTACAAACGAACTCTTGTGCGACGTGCAACGTTACTCGCCCTCACCAACAAAAGGAACTTTTACAACCTCATTCAATTCCTTCCCTGCCATGGTCCACAGTCGCAACCGATTTGTTTGAATGGCATGGTCAGCAGTACTCCGTACTGGTAGACTCACATTCAAATTGGTTTGAAATAGACCTTCTCCGTGATACACAGCCTCTGTGATCAAAAAGCTAAAAAGACATTTTCCTGTACCTGGAGCCCCTCACACCCTGATCCCCGACAATGCGAGACAATACACAAGCCAACGTTTCAAAGAGTTTGCAGAACAATGGGACTTTGTTCACATCACCAGAAGTCCTGAATACCTACAATCAAATTGGCTAGCTGAACGTGCAGTCCGCAGCGCAAAACAGCTGATGGAGAAGTCTAATTGAGATGGTACTGACGTGTTTCTCAACCTGTTAAACATCAGGAATATTCCTCATCACAGTACACTGGGCTCACCTGCAGAACGTTTTATGTCACGCCAAACCGACCTTTCCAGTCAACACCAACCTGCTGGCCCCTGCATCAAAGAGCTCAGTGCAGATCACAACGCAACTCGAAGAAAGAGTCATCCTCTGATGCCACTCACAGAAGGTCAAGTTGTCAGTTTGCAAGCTACAAATGGACACGATTGCATCGGCACAGTGAAGCAACTGTGTAAGGAGCCTCGGTCCTACCTCGTTGAGTCAGATGGAGGCGTCCACCGAAGAAATCGTCGCCACATTCTTCCGGTCGCCGAGCCACCACCTCAACACGTTGACCCTACGGACGAAGGAACACCTGACCCTGTCCCTCTCTCACCACAGGTCCAGCATGTACCTTGTCTTTTTCTACCAAATGCCCAGCAATCCACCAATGATCACTCAAGACCCGGATTTGTAGGCTGAATCCGAAGTACCACGACTGAACTGAATGTTACCATGGGATGTGAAAAAAAAGGGAATGTAACAAAGTGCATATGTAACAAAGTGCAATTTTCAGTGTTGTATGCATATTCATTGTTTATTGTTAATAGCAAAGTATTATGCATATTGGTCATGTTTAAAAAAAGGTAGGTTACATGATACATTTATTTTGGTATTTTATACTTGGCTTACACATATCACTTTATAGTTAGGGTTGTTTAATGCAGGAACGATGTTTTATTAAATATGCTGTGTAATTGCAATGGTTTTGTTTTATGCAAAATGCTAAATCTTTTTTAGTACAGAAGGCTCAAACTAAAAGGAGAGGACGTAAATCATTCTGTTATGATTGTTCTTTATAGTTTGTCAACAGTCCTACAGCGGAGGTGGCCGTCAGGTGGATGAGGGGAAGGGGAGGCAGGAGGAGGAGAGACCTGCGGCCGCCGCAGGTGTGAGTGGAGGGGAATCTGAACTACAGGTAAGAAGTGATGAACTGCTGTCTACCTGGGTCAGTTATGAATCAAGTTTGGGTGTAATTTATTTTCGTTGTGCTTGCTAACTCTTAACACAATCAGTCATTAGAAGTAGGCCATTTAACAATTTAGCTAGCTGTGCGTGCTAGCTAGCACCACAGGGTTTCTCTACTGCTCTCTTCAATGTATTTCAATTGATATAAGTGGACTATACTTATACTTATAAATACTCTGTTAACTTTCACTGCTATGCTGATGATACCCAACTGTATGTATCAATGAAGCCAGGTGAGACAAATCAGCTATCTAAACTTGAGGCCTGTGTAAAGGACATTAGGGCCTGGATGGACCAAAATTTTCTTCTTCTCAACTCAGACAAGACTGAGGTCATTGTACTGGGCCCGCGACACCTTAGAGAAACCTATGCTAGCCTAACTGCCCTAGATGGCATTACTCTGGCACAAAGCACAACTGTTAGAAACCTTGGGGTTCTATTTGATCAGGACTTATCCTTCAACTCTCACATAAAACAAACTTCAAGAACTGCCTTCTTTCATCTCCGTAACATTGCTAAAATCAGATCTATCCTGTCTCAGGGCGACGCCGAAAAACTAGTCCATGCTTTTGTTACCTCTAGACTGGATTATTGTAATTCTCTTTTAGCAGGCTGCCCGAGCAAGTCGCTTAAGACACTTCAGCTGGTTCAAAATGCTGCAGCACGTGTACTGACTAAAACTAGGAGAAGAGATCACATTACTCCTGTATTAGCCTCTCTGCATTGGCTTCCCATAAAATATAGAATAGAATTCAAGATTCTTCTTCTCACTTATAAAGCCCTAAATGGACAGGCACCAGTCTATCTCAAGGAGCTTGTAGTGCCATACAATCCCCCCAGAACACTACGCTCTCAAAATGCTGGACTACTCGTTGTTCCATTCATCTCTAAAAGTAGTATAGGAGGAAGAGCTTTCAGTTATCAGGCCCCACTTCTCTGGAACCATCTACCAACCACGGTTCGGGGGGCAGACACCCTCTCTACCTTTAAGGTTAGGCTCAAAACATTCCTCTTTGATAAAGCTTTTAGTTAGGAACCAGCTCATAGCTCATAATTAAGATGCAATAGGCATAGACTGCCGGGGGGGGGGGGTCTGGCATGCTCGGTTGGAGAGAGGTTGGAGAGGGCGTTAAGAGAGAGGTCATTTAGGTTAGAGAGGGACCGGAGAGGGTCCCATTCCTCTTTCAAACACTCCCTCTATGTCTGCTTCTTCCCTTGTGTGTTTGCTCCTGTACTCCTTCTGGCTTTTGTCTTGCAGGTCCGTGGGATCCTCAGTGTGGAGTTACAGAGACTCAGCGGCTCTGTCTCCACCCTTTTCTCTGCACACACCCAACACAGCATAACGTGGATGGCTGTTCATCATATGAATGGGATCCACACAAGGTTCCTGCTGCTTAACAGAAGGTTTTCCTTGCCGCCATGATGAATTCATGTTGGGTGTGGGATACATATGTATGTGTATATACGTATATATGCATATGTGTGTATCCATAAAATGAAGAGTCCATCCTTAAGACTGCTCTACTGTAAAGTGCCTTGAGATACCATTGGTTATGATTTGGCGCTATACAAATAAAGATTGATTGATTGACTATGTAGTAGGGCTGGGCTTTACATTTGTTTACCCTTTGAGTAGGCTTTATGTGTGCCACAGGCGTTTACTTTTTTATTGACAGGGTAGCTGAGAAGAGTGAGCTTGTGACAGAGGGTGAGAACACACCATTTGTACCATCATTTTCATATTGTGTACTAGTTTAGCATTACAACTTAATTGCTTAGTGTTCTTTGTTACTTACCTGCACCACCATGTGTTCCAGGGACAAAGGGAAGGTGATACCACCATTTCCTGCATTTATACTCTGGGTGACAACTCCAGTGATGTCACTGGTGATGTCACTGGGTGAGACCAAGTAGGAGGGGTGGGAGGTAAAATTATGTTTATTTGATTGAGTGATGAATGTTATTTAATTAAGCGTTGTTATAGAGAAACAGTATTTGGCACTTCATTCAGCATTTATGTACGAAGTGGACGTTGGGAATGACTGTGTTCTTTACTTGATTTAAGGGAGAAGTACTTGGAGCTACCTCGGGTGATGGAGCTGCTTTGATTGACTCCTGCTGACAGGAGTCTATTTAAGCAGTTGGTCTTGGACTGTTGGGGAGGTTGGATGTCAGTGTAGCTGGGTACGCTGGAGGCTAAGACAATGATTACACTTGTCCACATGCTAGATGTACATACATTGCATGTCAAACTTGGATTTACCTTTTCTTTTTGTAAATATAATTTTTTTGCATCTGGATTAAGTCTCCCTCGTCTGCCTCCTACCACATCCTAGCCGCTTTGGTACCACTTCCTAACATTTGGTGGCAGTGGTGGGATCCAGGCCAGTAGGAGGCAGGGAAGAAATGTCAACTCGACCAAAGAAACTCGCAATGACTGAGTGCCCGCTGGAAGTGCCCACAGAGGTCGGTGGCCAGCAGGGGGCAACAAGTGGTCAACCCGAGGGGCAGAGAACCATGGCTGAGCTTTCAAGTCTTCTGCAATGTCTGATGCAACAGCAAGTCGATCGAGATGCCAGGGCAGACCAGGACCGCTCACGACAAGAGGAAAGATGGAAACGGATGCAGCACCAGTTCGCCCTGCTCCAGCAGGAGGTGCAACAAGACCGCCAGGCTCACCAATGGCCCATGGAAGGTGCAGTAGCCACGCCCACCTCCACAAACGAACCAATGGCTGAGCCCCTGTCCTCACCAGCTATCCAAGACAGGCATGAAGCTGAAGCGGCGTCGCTAGCTGCCAGAGAGCAGCATTCTAGTTTTCTGAGGTTTTCAGGCTGGAAAAGCCCAAAAATGCAGCCCTACATTGAAGGTGAGGACATTGAGCATTATTTAATCACCTTTGAAAGACTGGCTCAGTGGGCTCGGGAAGAGTGGGCTCTGCCTCTGGCTCCCCTGCTAACTGGGAAGACCCTTTCTGCATATGTAGCAATGGATATTGATGACACCATGGACTATGCAAAAGTAAAGTGTGCTGTTTTACAGAAGTTTGAAATATGTGCCGAGACCTACAGAGTAGGATTTCGTTCCAGTGTTCCAGGAGAAGAGGAGACGCCGAAAGAGTTACAGGTCCACCTCAAGGACCTGTATGAGAAGTGGATGGTTCCCAAGGAGAAGACGAAGGAACAAATTGGAGACAACATCATATTGGAGCAGTTTCTCAAAGTCTTGAATCCAGAGCTTTGCACTTGGATCAAAGAGCGGACCCCAAAATCATCCAAGGAGGCAGCAGAATTGGCTGAAGCTTTCCTGGCAGCCCGCCGACCAGCAAAAGACTATCTTCCAGCGAAGTCCTGTCTACCCACTTCATTGAGTAAGCCTAGCGGTGGAAACGAGTTTAAAGTCAGAAGTACAAGACATTACCCCATTAACTCAAATTCAACTAGATTTGAGCCTAGAAATAAAGCAAATATGTCATGTCATGGGTGTGGTCAGACATGTCATTTTATAGCAGAGTGCCCTAAAACACAGGTTAGCAAAAACTACATGTGTTTTTCTCCCCAGTCTTCAGTCTGTGAGTTTATTAAGGATGAAGTATTAGAAGGTAACCAAGAGGAGGTCACCATAGGGGTATTGATAAATGATAGACCCTGTGTAGCACTTCTTGATTCAGGAAGTAATCGCACCCTAGTTAGGCAGGATAGTCTCCCTAGGGATGTTATTTTCTGTGGAGGGACAGTTGATGTTTGCTGTATTCATGGAGACAAGGTAGGGTACCCCATAGCTGAGATAGCTATCCAGGTCGAAGGCCAGCACTATCTCATGTCAGTAGGGGTATTAGAACAACTTCCCTATCAGGTTGTGCTAAGTTGTGATCTCCCTATCCTTGCTGAGTTGATAGCCAAACAGTTTTGTGAGGCTAAAGATAGCATCTTCAGTAAAAACCTGCTTGCTGTCAAAAAGTCCAAGAGCCAGCAGAAACAGGATAGCGCAGAAGAGGGGTGGGAGGCGCTACCTTTTGTAAATGAGGACCTGCCTTGTGATGAATCAACCAGCCGGGGCCAGGAAAGGAAAAGTAAAAGACAGAGGAGACAGGACAGAGTAAATGATAAATGGACTTGATTTTATATAGCGCTTTATCACCACACTGAAGCAGTCTCAAAGCGCTTTACATAGCTCATTCACCCAATCACTCTCACATTCACACACCAGTGGGACAGGACTGCCATGCAAGGTGCTAGTCGACCACTGGGAGCAACTTAGGGTTCAGTGTCTTGCCCAAGGACACTTCAACACATAGTCAGGTACTAAGATCGAACCCCCAACCTCTCGATCAGACGACGACCCTCTACCACCTGAGCCACGGTCGCCCAGGAACAAAAGTAGCAGAGAAGATATCCAGGCCTTTAGATCCTGACCTTTTTGTTATTCCTTGCGACATTGCTAAGTTACAGAGAGAGGACCTCCCGCTGGTGTGTTCATTTTCTAAAAGTGTGCCTGACACAGTCCAAGTCACAGGGAGAGGAAAGGAAGAATTTGTGGTAAAAAAAGACAGGTTGTATCGTCGTAGTCGTATTGGTGATCAGCTAGTTGTTCGCGAAAGTTTGAGGCCCACAATCCTCAATCTGAATCATTCGATTCCCTGGGCTGGTCACTTAGGCCAAGCAAAAACATTTTCTAGGATGTCTCCATGCTTCTATTGGCCCCAGCAATATGTGGACACTGTAACATATTGTCAGGCTTGTACAGAATGTCAGCTGACAGCTCCAGGCAGGAAAGTTGATAGGGGTCCCCTCATTAACATGCCCATCATCAGTACGCCCTTCTCCCGCATCGCCATGGATATTGTGGGCCCACTAGAAAGGAGTAGTGCAGGCTAGAGGTGCAAACAGTGCTAGTAGTCTGTGACTATGCCATCAGGTATCCGGAGGTCTTCCCATTATAAAAAATCAAAACCAGGTGGTCAACTGCCTCATTCAGCTGTTTTCCAGAGTTGGCATTCCTAGGGAAATCATCACTGACCAACGGACAAACTTCACGTCATGCTTGCTAAAAGAAGTGTACCGCTTGTTGGGAATTCATGGTGTAAAGACCAGTCCATACCACTCACAAACAGATGGTCTTGTTGAACGTTTTAACAAGACCCTCAAGGTCGTGCTAAAGAAGTTTGTGAATCAATCAGGATCAGACTGCCGTTCTTGATGTTTGGCTATAGAGAAGTTCTTCAAGCATCCACTGGATTTTCACCTTTTCAACTTTTGTATGGGCATTCGGTGAGAGGTCCAATGGATGTTTTGAGGGAGGCCTGGGAGGGTCCACAGCCACAACCACAGTGCAGTGAGCTCTCATATGTTCTGAAAATGAGAGAGCGACTAGCCCAGTTTCAAGAACTCGCCAATGACAATCTGGCTCAAGCACAGCAGCGTCAGAAGCAAAGTTATGACAAAGCTTCAAGGAGGAAGGTTTTCCAGGAAGGCCAAAAGGTTTTCCTTTTGCTACCAACATCCGAAGGTGGGCTTCTTGCAAAGTGGCAGGGGCCATATAAAATTAATAAAAATATTGGCCCAGTCACGTATGAACTCTCTTTACCAGATCACCGTAGAAAGCATCAAGTGTTTCATGTGAACCTTCTGAAAGAGTGGCTAGACCAACCAGAACAGGCAACCTCCTTGTGAGCATGCACAGTGGTTGATGAGGAAGACCCACAGGAGCAGTATTTTCGTTCTTCATCTGAGACTTTAGTGTTTCCAGATCTAAGTCACCTTACAGCAGGGAAAGATGAGGAGCTGCAAATCTACATGGCGAAAGAGCTGTTTAGTCTGAAGCCAGGCCGTTACATAACGCCGTTATTTTAAATGCCGTTATTCCAAACACTGGAAGTGTCACATTGTCAAGCCTGAGTTATGTGATTGGGGTCGGAGGCATTCGTCCACAGGTAGGGAAAGTGGAGGCAATTGCAACTTCACCACTGCCTAACACAAAGAGGAGGTTACAGTCATTCTTGGGGTTAGTTGGCTGGTATCGCTGGCTCATCCTTGACTTCTCTTCAAGATTTGCTGTACTAATGGACATGATTCGCAAAACCAGCCCAGTAAGGGTTAAGTGGACACAAGAAAGTGAGAATGCAATGAGTTGAAAAACTGTCTGTGTCAAGATCCTGTTGTGCAATGTCCAGATTTCAATCTGCCTTTTACGGTACAAACAGATGCATCCGGAGTGGGTCTTGGAGCCGTTTTACTGCAAGAAAAGGATGGGACCCAGTTTCCTGTGCAGTATATTAGCCAAAAACTCTTCCCAAGTGAAATGAGGTACTCAACAGTGGAAAAGGAAGCTCTGGCCATTAAATGGGCTTTAGACACTTTAAAGTATTACCTCATTGGCAAAGAGTTTGTATTTGAGACTGATCATAGAGCATTGCAGTGGATTCACAAAATGAAAGACACCAATGCCAGAATTACCAGATGGTATTTGTCTCTTCAGCCTTATTGGTTTCAGGTCCAGTATAGGCCGGGGAACAAGAATAACATTTCTGACTTCCTGTTCCGTGACACCGAAGAGAAATGGTCATAAGGGGGAGGGAGTTTGACAAAGTGGGTGAGAACACACCATTTGTAGCATCATTTTCATATTGTGTACTAGTTTAGCATTACTACTTAATTGCTTAGTCTTCTTTGTTACTTACCTGCACCACCATGTGTTCCAGGGACAAAGGGAAGGTGATACCACCATTTCCTGCATTTATATTCTGGGTGACATCTCCAGTGATGTCACTGGTGATGTCACTGGGTGAGACCAAGTAGGAAGGGTGGGAGGTAAAATTGTTTATTTGATTAAGTGATAAATGTTATTTAAATAAGCGTTGTTATAGAGAAACAGTATTTGGCACTTCATGTAGCATTTATGTACGGAGTGGACGTTGGGAATGACTATCTTCTTTACCTGCTTTAAGGGAGAAGTACTTGGAGCTACCTAGGTTGATGGAGCTGCCTTGATTGACTCCTGCTGACATGAGTCTATTTAAGCAGTTGGTCTAGGACTGTTGGGGAGGTTGGATGTCAGTGTAGCTGGGTACACTGGAGGCTAAGACAATGATTACACTTGTCCACATGCTAGATGTACATACATTGCATGTACAACTTGGATTGACCTTTTCTTTTTGTAAATACATTTTTTTTGCATTTGGATTAAGTCTCCCTTGTCTGCCTCCTATCACATCCTAGCCGCTTTGGTACCACTTCCTAACAGAGCTGTTGAGAAAGTTACTTTTGTAGCCTGATGAGGTAAAATAAAATTATCAAAACACTCATTATAATGTATCAGATAAGATAAGATTACACTTTACTGTCATTGCACAAAGTACAATCCAGAGAAAACATTTTGCATCTAACTTGAGTGCAAACAAGTAAAGTCCTCAGAAAATGCCTAAATTAGAATTTATTAGAATTAGTGCATCTTAATAGGTATTAATGCATAAGACACTAGGTGGAATAAATATAAGAATTAGGTATTGTTTATACAAACAGCTGTTTTCTTCCGGCCTTAACCTCTCACTGTCTCTTATAGGATGCTGTCACTCATTTTTGGGAGCCTGCCGTGGTTTCCTCTAAGTAAGTACTGTATAAAATACACAGGGGTGGAAAGTAACAAATTACATTTACTCTTGTTGTTGTAATTGAGTAGCTTTTGTGGGGTTGTGTGCGACTCAGAGCGGAGCGTTTTTGTGCCCCCCAAAGTTTTCTTAATGCCCCCCCAATTAATACTGCCTGTCGCAACGACTCTGGTCTCTCGTGCGCGTCGTCCTCCAGCAGTGCCTGATAAGCCACTGTGCATTTTTTTTGTAAACAGCTACAGGTGTTGTAGCCAATTCATCAGCAGTTTTGCGCAATGATCATGTTATTATTATTATTATTATTATTATTATTATTATTATTAATTTATTTTCTTCTTTTTTTACTGCACATGCTGTCTAAGGTCAACACCACAAGAAGTGCAATCATTATGAGACAGCAATGCATGTTTTGTTATTGCAATGAAATAAATTAATTTATTTTATTGCTTAATTGTGACCATCACCAGCCCTTCCTAAGGAAGGGTAAGAAACATTTTATGATAGGGAGGATGTAAAAAGGGAGAGCAGTACTACACCTAGGTGGAGGGGGAGGGGAGCAGGAAGCAGGAGGGAGAGACTCAAGGCAGGAAATAGAAAGGGTGGGGAAGAATAGATTACTTTACAGTGAAAGTGAGATGTGAAGTAGAACATATTGTGCTTATTATGTTGTGTAATGAAGTCAGTCTGGTGACAAGTGTGAAGCTTAGGTACAATGGTGGTGGCTGTGGACAGAGGGAAGGAGTGAGTGGCAATACCTGAAGCATGTATTTGGGATCAACGTGTCTAAAGTTAAGCCCAGTATGAGTTTTATCCCACATATCAAGACATGCCAGTGCATCGTAGACCAGTGTATGTGCAAAAACCGCTACTGCAAACCCAGGGGCCACCCCAGGCCCGCAGATGCAGCCAGGCCAGCAGAAAGAGTGGGGGCCAAGGAGCCCCAGGCCACCCCTCCACGGCAGAACAGCCCCCCAGATGTCCCCAAGATGTCCCCAGGCCGAGAAGCAGTCACCGCCCCCCACACACACACACCCGAGAAAGCCCCAAGGAGCCGAGCACCCAGCGCATCTCATCACCGACCCCAACCCCCAGCCGCAAGGCCCCCCGCCAGCATTCATATTGACCTCAACCACCGGAACAGCTAGAGTCGCCCTCCAGCAAAGAGCATCATCCCGGAGCGCCATGCAACCTCGCCCCAACCCCGGCGCAGACGCCAGCAACCTCCAGCACGCCCACCGCCCATCCCAGCGCGGCGGGCTGCCCCGGACCCACACACCGCAGGGAGCGCCCCCAAGGCAACCAGAAGATGAGACAAGCACCAAGCCACACCTGAAGGGAAGAAGCACCCCCACGCCGGCACCGCCCGGAGAGACCTCGCAAAGAGAGCACCCAGCAAACCCCCCCCCCCCGCGCCCCCCAGGGACCCACCGCCCCACCACGTTGTGCAATGACTTCGGCCACCTTCCTACTTCACCTCCTGCAACATCTACAGACCATCAACTTTGCCTGCACCTGTGGCTTAAATCCCTGGTAAGATAATTAAACTAACAAAATCACTATTCTGGAAGAAAATAAAGATTTTAATTGTGTGGGGACAGAATAATTTAATCGCCAATGTGCCAGTTAAATATGCATGCTTTATGTGTGGCAAGAAATTAGCAATTAGCATGTGTTGACCACATGATCATGTGTTACCAAATTCAAGTTACTTTTTGTAGCCTTTCAAACACATTAACTAAAAAAACATATTCTTTATATAACATTGTGTTCATGTAAACTGAGATACTTAAGAATTCGAAGATGCAAAATACTGTTTTATTACTTGATGTCAATTTATTTTATTTTATTTTAAACTGTAAGTTGCCATTTACATGATCAATATAAATCAAATTAAATCAGACATTATTCTCTATAATTTTAACTGTACAGAATTTAACACATTGTATTGTCTTCATTGAGAAGGTATTTTTTCGGCTCCAGGAGGACTTTAATCCAGGTGAGATGAGGCAAAATGGCTTCTTGTAGATTAAAGGTTGCAGACCCCTGTCCTGGGGCATCAATATCATTTTTTCCTCCTTAGGCTGATTCCACCTAGAATGTTTTATAGACTTTATAAAACATACTGTATGCATTTCTTGCTTTCAGAGGTGATTTATTGGATGCTCTGACACATTGGATGTATTGACACAAGCACTTACGTCATCGAATTGACATCCTTGATATTTATTTTTTTAATTTTATTTATCTAGGTTAGCCACACCATGTCTTGTTCTCATGCAAGTTATTTTGATCTTCTCTAATAAATTATAATAATAAAAAAAAGAACCTAGTTTGATCTGTATCGACGTCCTTTTGTTTTTTTTTATTGCATGGGAGAGATCCCCCCCCCTTAACTAAGTTAAGTTTACTCTGAGTACATTAAGTAGATTTCTTCTGTACTCTTTCCACCCCTGTAAATACATGATTCAACTATTTTTCTAGAGCGAAGATACCGGTACCTTGATCATCTGATCAAGTCTAAGGTGTCATTCTTTCTCACCTTTCTCTGTTTGTGTTCTTTCACTTTTTAAAGGTTGCCATGTTTGAAGAAAGGTTCTGTGTTGCTGTGCTGAGTGTTGCTGCTGTGGAGGTCTAAAGTGACTGTTTATTGATGTGGTGAGCACATAGTCTGTGAAAATATCAGTTAATCACAATCTGTTATTTATACATTTTATTATTCATCTCATCTTTGTTCCTCTCTGTCCTGTTTTCACGATCCCATCCGATCCCATTGTTTGTTCAGGAAACAAGACCATGCAGCCTTTTGGGTTCCTCAAAGTAAGTACTGTATAAAATACATGATTCAACTATTTTTCTAGAGTGAAGGTACCAGTACTGTGGTAATCTGATCAAAGTACATCAGGTGTTATTCTTTCTCACCTTTCATGTTTGTCTCCTTTCAGTTTTCAAAGGTTGCCATGTTTGAGGAAATTTTCTGGAGTGTTGCAGCTGTGGAGGTCTAAGGTGACTGTTTATTGATGTGGTGAGTACATAATCTGTGAAAATATCAGTTAATCACAATCTGTTATGTATACATTTTAATATTAAGCTCATCTCTGTTCCTCTGTGTCCTATTTTTCAGGATCCCATAATACTTTGTTTATTGTTTGTTCAGGATGTTCCCCTAAGTAAGTACTGTATAGAGTTGATGACAGATATTGTATTATTTTTTTATTTTATTTATACATTTAAATGCATATGCGTTTTTTTTCCCGAATCAATTTTTTTAAAATTCCGTTTTTTTAGAAATATTATTAATTTTTTTTCCCAAAAATACTAGTTTTTAACTCCTGTGAGGAAACAAAACACAAATAAATAAAAAACCCATGATTAAACAAAAACGTATTTCAAAAATAAAAATGTAATTTAAAATAATGAGTAGGATACAATTAAAAGGTAAATATAAGTTGTACTGACATGGAATATTCTGATTATTTTTAATTATGCATGTCAAATAAAGATGTAACAGAGCAGCATTAATGTCACCATATTTCCCCTCAGGGATCATTGGTTTACTGAATCTGATCAGGGTTATTGATTAAGTTTTAATCTACTTAATTTAAATTAACCTAATTTAAATGATTCTGATGACATAATTCCAGATTGTAATGATGAAACAAAAATAAATGTGCAAGACACATCACGTGTAAGAAGTGTTTTTTCACCACTAGGGGCCAGAATAACTGTAAAGCCTTACACTGGAAAGAGGTTATTACCTCTTGAATTGGTACTCTGTCCAACTGAAAAACAAGTAATTTTCTCGCATTTTCCCACTTTATGATTTTTCAAAAATTCCAAAACCTTAAAACAGGGAAACAAAAAGTGTGCTTGATAACCTGGGACTAGGACTACTATTATAAATTGGTTTGAAGTCACTGGGTCACATGACATCAAAGCTATTGAAAAAATTGTGGATTTTATAGCATTTTTCCATTTCATGATTTAAAAAAAAATTCCAAATCTTAAAACAGGGAAACTAAAAGATGTGCGTGATAGCCTGGGACTAGGACTACTATTATAACTTAGTTTAAAGTCACTGGGTCACATGACCTCAAAGCTATTGAAAAACATTTCATTATTTAGCATTTTCCCACATTATGATTTCATGATTTTTATCACAATAATAAAGGACACGGATAACAATAATGAGGATGCCATTGCATCCTCACAATTAAATTATCTGAATAAAAATAAAATAATTGTGTGTGCTTACAAGTAGGCAACAAACAAAGAACAAAGTCCTTGTAGAATACAAAATAAGTAACTTTATTTGCATAAAGTAAAAATAGATTTACAAACCAACTCAATATATATTAACATTTACATAAAAAATTACTGTGGGTTTTCTATTATAAAGGGCTAAAGCCTGCCTCTATCTGCAACAGAACCAACACCAGTCCAACCAGTGCTGTGGCGTTCATCATGAATTGGAGGTTATGGACCATGGACGTAGTCCTGGTCCTGCTGGTTCTGGTCCATGAACTGTCCCTGACTGCTCCATGGAAGAAAATCTGCATTAACATCTTCCTCCTTTTTTCCTGTATAGAAGCATTAAAAATAATATTTAAATATATTATTTATTTCGGCAGTCTCCACCATAAGAAAATACAAAAACAGACAACACTCAATTGTGTAATTCTTAAGCCAAAAGGGTGTAGGTTGAAGCAAAGCTTGTACATACCTACCCTATCACAGCAAAACTAAACAAGGCTCTCTAGTTTATATCGTACACAAAAAAAAATGGGCTTATATTACTATTTTCACAATATATATTCTACACAAGTTTTATACATATAGTTTATACATTCACATCAAACATACATACGTACATACACATGAATGTATATATGACATGTACTTAATATTAAACTAATATTAAACTTAATATTTACGACCCAAATTTCATCAATTAAATTTAGAGGGGCAATTTCTAAATTGATAAAAACTTTTTATTATGTTTGTTATGTATTAATATATTTTATAACATTATATACATATTATATATGAATGTTGTCCTAGGTAAAATTGTTGCTCTTCTTTCTTGTACTTACTAATGATATATGATTTAAAAATATATATATGATTTTAGAAGCTGGTTTATGTTGGTGCTTTGTTTCATTTCATCCCTTAGGCAGTTCCATAATATTGTTATACTCATCTTTTTCACTGTTGTTCTAGCATATTTCATCTTGATATGTAGTTTTCCTCTTAAATTATATTCCCCTTCTTTCTCTAAAAATCTTTTCTGCAACCCTTTTGGAAGTAAACCTTTACTTGCTTTGCAAGGTTTACCAGCAACACTAGAGGCCACTGTAGGCCTGTGCTTTGTTGGTGTCTGAGATAGTCAGGAGGCATCAATGTTTTCTGCTGCTTCCCTCCTGCTAAGACGTGTTTGTGAGCTGTTCTTGTATATGCTTTAGCTTTATGTAAGAGTTATACGCTTCTGCTTAGCTGCACTTTAGTATTCGCAGGGCTCATTCATCTCTGTCATTAAAGCAACCATTTGACATAGAGGAGTGTATTTCTTCATGAATGAGCCATGGTTGTCGTCGATTGCTTTTTCCCTGACTGCGCTTTTGAGACGGGAGATGTGTCTGAGGCCCTCGCCCATCAGACCCCACCTGTCATGGCCAGCACTCACTACCTCAGGGACCAACGCTTGATCGTCCTAAAGTTGACATCGGCATATCAGTGGAGGAATGGAATGTGTTCACTAGCCGCTGGAATCTTTTTCATGCTGGTTCAGGCATAGGCGATGCCCAGGCCCGTTTCCAGCTACTCCAGTGCGCTGGGCCTGAACTCGGGGATAGCCTGTTGAAAGCTAACCCCAATGCTGCTCTGACCTCTGCCTGAACTCATCGCCGCCATGCGGTCACTAGCGGTCATTCCTGTGGCTACATGTGTCCTGCGTACTGAGTTGCTCCAGTTACACCATGAACGTGATGAGACATTCCGTGCCTTCACTGCCAGAGTACGGGGTAAAGCAGAGACATGTGCCTTTAACGCATTATGTGGGTGTGGTAGGGACGTGGACTATGCAGACTACATTATTCGTGACGTTCTTATCAACGGGATTTATGACTGCGATATACAGTATGCCGTGAGACACTAGGCATACCTGATTTGATAAACAAACCAGTGAATGGTGTGATTGCGCTTGTTGAGAACAAAGAAATGGCTCGTAATGCTCTGCCAGTGTCGACCCTATCAGCCATGTCGTTGTTCCAGCGCTCTCTAAGAGCCCCGCAGTTGAGCACTACGCCAAACCCAGCACCGATCCCAGCCCCAGCAGACAAGGTGAGGCAGGCCTCATGCCCAAACTGTAACAGCGCCTTTAAGGTCTTCACACTGGGGCCTCGTGGATGGAATACTAAACCTCACGGGGTGTGCATTGACTGTGTGACTGCTATAGGGTCCACTATCGTAAGAGGCAGGAGCAGCCGCCATCTGCTGGTCTACAAGCCGCTGTGGAATCAGAGCTCTTATCCCAGATTTCCTCAATTCAATCTGGTGCCCGGCCTGTCCAGCGTTGCATGAACCGCCGCTGACTTTGTCTCCCGATGACTCACGGTGGTGTCAATGATCCTACAACCCTCAGGCTCTGCACCATATTTTCTATAAAGGCGAGTGGAAACGTACGAGGCTGACAGACCACCCCCGAGTGCCCATCACTATCTCAATTGACAGTATGGTGGGCGTTAGAGGCAGCACCAGTGACCGGGGCTCGGACATTCAGGCGACAGTATCTGCCATTGCTGACACCGGTGCGCAGTCGGACCTTTGGTCACTGGAGGAGTTCCTGACTTGTGGTTTCTCACGTAACAGCCTGAGCCTGTCAGCCGCAAACCGCTCCCCTATAGCCACTGACACCAGCAGCGGTGTGGTGACATCCTGCCGATCCATGGTGTACGTGAGCAGTACTGTTCGCGCCATGTACCTCTCCTACAAGTCACTGCTCAACCTTGGCCTCCTGCCCATGAACTTTCCGTCCATAGACGGACAAAGCCCTGTCACTCTTGTCATGTCATCTGAGCCCTTGTCTGTCAACGCCACACGGTCCAGCTGCAAAGACCCGGATAATACTCATCCTGCCCAGTGCTTGTGCCCCCAGCATACAGCCCCACCAACACGGCCCACAGAACTGCCGTTCCCTTGCATGCCGGAAAATAATGGCCGGATGAAAGATTGGCTGCTCGAGAGATACGCCTCATCTACATTTAACATCTTCCCCCACCAAACAAACAAACTCCAATTTGCGGAGATTACTGTCGATTTCGCTGGTTTCAGAGTCGCGGATGCCACTATCGAGCCGCTTCCCAAGTACTTGGATGCTATATGAGAATTCCCCACCCCTGACTCCACGACGGACATCAGGAGCTGATTCGGGCTTGTGAACCAGGTGGCCAACTATGCCCAGTTGTGCGACACAATGGCACTCTTTAAGCCATTTCTCAGCCCTCGTTGTAAGTTCTCGTGGTCCCCCAAGCTGGAGGAGGCATTCCAGGATTCCAGAAAGGCCATTGTCGAGGCCATCCGAGAGGGCGTTGAGATCTTCGACATGCAAAAATGCACCTGCCTTCGCCCTGACTGGTCCAGGTGCGGCATTGGTTACTTTCTGCTTCAACAACACTGCAATTGCCCATCCAGCATCCCAGACTGCTGCCTTGAGAGATGGAGGATTACCCTTGCCGGCTCACGTTTCCTGACTTTGACGGAGCAAAGCTACGCAGCCATTGAAGGGGAGGCCCTGGCCATCGCCTGGGGCCTGGAGCAGACTCGATACTCCAAGAAGGGATGTGACAGCCTCGTTGTTGTCACTGACCACAGGCCTCTGGTGAAGATCTTTGGCGACCGAACACTGGATGAGATAATGAACTCTCATCTGTTCAGACTTAAGCAGCGTACTCTCCCATGGCGCATCTGCCCGGCAAGAGTAATCACGCAGCTGATGCAGCCTCGAGACATCTTTCCCCCTCGACCTCTCCTGACGGCCCTTTCCTGTGGTCAATGAGTGTTCCAAATGAGGTGGAGTAGGCATTTATGGCCTCTATAAGGGAGGATGCACAATAACTCGGACCCATCTCGTGGACTCTCCTCGCGTGTGAGACTGCAGCAAATGTGTGCCTCGCCCACCTCCTGTATCTCATCGAGCATGAGGGGAGGATTGATGTGGACGACCCTGTGCTAGCGAACCTGTCTCCAGTGTGCGAGTCAATCTACGCACAGGTAGGTGTCCAACTATACCAGGACCGTGTTGTTATCCCCCCAACCCTCCGCGATAGAGTCCTGTGGCACCTCCATTCTGCCCACCAAGGTACTTCGGCGATGGAGCAGCGTGCCCGTGCCATAGTCTATTGGCCTGGCGTGTCGAGGGACATTCGTGACATCAGAAACAGATGTGCGTACCGCAATGCCAAGTTGCAAGCAGCCATGCCCCCCTCACGTCCTCCCCACTGTCCACACCATTTGCTGACTTTTTTGACTACGGGGGCCGCCACTACTTGGTTGTCGAGGACCATCTCTCAGGCTGGGTGGAGTTCCTTAGTTCCACGTCGGACACTGACTTTGGTGGCTCGGCTGGCCTTGTAAGCCACCTCCGGTCGTTCTTTACCACCTTCGGTGTGCCGGAGGAACTCTCGAGCAACGGGGCCTGGAGTTTACGGCGGGCCGCACTGAAGACTTCCTGCGCTTGTGGCACGTTACATATCGCATATCCTCGGTTGCCTTTCCACAGTCGAATGGGAGGGCGTAGGTGGCCGTGAAGACTGCTATGCGCCTCTTGGCGTTCAACACTGGCCCGACCGGTAGTCTTGATCTATGTTACAGTTGCTTAACACACCGGACCCTAACTTCAACCTCTCGCCAGCGCTCTGGCGCCAAGCATGGGGTGGCTAAAGGAGGATGCCCTCCAGAACCGTACGGCCCGTACTACAGAGTCCCTGCTTGCCCACTCAAGGCCACTTCGCCCATTGGCGCTCGGTGAAACAGTTTTCCTTCAGAATCAACAGGGCCCGAGCCCCCACAAATGGGACAGGTCGGGGGTGGTTGTGGAGTCATTGGATCATGATCAGTATCGTGTCAGGGTCGACGGGTCGGGGCGCCTGACCTTGCACAATCAATGGTTTCTCCATGCCTTCACGGCAGCTTCGCCCTGCGCCAGTCTGCGTCCCGCTGCTATGTTACTGCCACCAGTGTCTTTAGAACGGGGGCCCCAACCTCCCCACCCGGGTCCTGTGGTCCCCTGTGAGGTCGCCCCACAGGTGGATGGCCCTTGTGAATCTGCGGCAGATGCCCCCTCTTAACTGCATGGTGGTGACCATGTTCCTGCGGCTGTCACCTCACCCTTTTCGTCCTCCGCATCTCCGTCTTTTCCTTTGCTTCCCCAGCCGTTGCTGTCGGGCCGTGCGAGGAGGCGGCATTTCGAGATCATGCTGTTTGCTGGGGGGCAGCGCTAGCTGGTTGCAGTTGCCGTTGGCTGCCTGGTTGGTCTGTCCTGCTATCTGCGGATCAGTGGGTGGGTCCGGGGCGCCCTTAGATGGGGACTGCTGTTCCGCACTGTGTGGGTGCCATTGGAGTGCTTCCTTCCTGCGGTGGCGGCCGCCGGTCTCTCGCGCTCCGGTGGGTGGCATTGCCTTGTGGCTTGCGCTGTCCGGTGGGCGGTGGGGCCTGTGCTACTGTCATTGCGCCGTCTGGGGCTGTGCGGTCCTGTTTGACTGTGGCCGGTTCGTGGGCTGGGTTGGGGGGGATCCTCCCCGGGGGGTTTCGCCCGGGATCTCTCCCTTGTGGGTTCCCGGTCCCGGGGGGGTGCTCTTGGCCAAGTCCGCCGGTCCTGGCGGGGGTCTTCCGGGGTGGGTGTTGCGGGCCGCACTCTTGCATACCAGTGGGTGCGGCGTAGGGTGGCCCATGCTTGGGCGGTGCCCAAAGTACCGCCTCTGGTTTGCGCGCGCCGCATGCCGGTGTGGGGTGGGTGGGCCGGCGGGGAGACTTTAGCAATAACTGAGGCGCATCGCGCTGGTGGTGTCATAAAAGGGTGACCTGGAGCGCTGTGGGGGGCTGGTTCGGTGTGCCTGGGGGCTGGCAGTGCGGCGTGCAGTGTCCCCTTGTTGCCCAGGGTGGCCGGGGGTGTGGTCGTTGTCCTCGGGCGTGCTGCTCCCGGTGCTGCTTCTATTCCTGGTCCTTCTGGCCTGGGGTCCGGTCCCTGCTGGTTCTGGGCCCACTGACGGGTGCCCGCCGGCTGCCCGTTGCGGGGGTGGGGGTGGGGTGGATGTCGGTGTGTAGCCTTGGGGTTGGGGTGTGTATGTGGGGGCGGTGGCTGCCTCTCGGCTTGGTGTCTTGGGGGCGTCTGGGGGACTGCTCGGCCGGGGGGGGGGGGGGTTGCCTGGGCTCCCTGACCCCCGCTCTTTCTGCTATTCTGGCTGCGTCCTCGAGTCTGGAACAGTGCTTGGGTTTACAGTGGCAGTTTCTTGCACATACATCGTAAGTGTTTCTTACCCTTCCTTAGGGATGTTTGATGAGATCAGATTTAGATGAGTTTTAAATCTGGTGTTTTTAACAATAATCCATGTGTGTGTTCTCTGTATCCTGTGTTATGTATCAGTCTGATGGATCTTTTTTGCATTATGTTCGTCATGTATATATTTCCCCAAACTACTAGACAGTTAATCAAATATGGTAAAACAAGTGCACAATAGTGTGCAATGCTTTTTGATGATTTGTCCAGGAATAGAAAATAATTAGTTCTTAATACAAGTTTCATTTATCCATAAACAAATATAAATTCAAGTAAATGGTGTATAATGATATTTCAGGATGGACCAACAGATAATATTGATCAAGTTGATGTTTGCATAGAATGAATGAATCTTACTGGATTTGTTCTGAGATGAAGACGAGCTGAGCTATTTATGAACCTCCAAATCCAACACTGAAATGAGCAAGAAACGTTGTTACCACATAGTTCAATATCATTATTACATGGCCATTGTGTAACAATAAGGGATGTTCTGAATACAGGTCAATGAAATATTGCAGCTGCTTTCAGGAATATTAAAGCATTGTTATGGTTTCCTAGCTAACCAGCGGCTAACTGGCAAGCCTGCACCACGTTAGACGTAACGTTCATAATATTGATTAGGGATTATTGTAGCAAGTGAATATTTGTAGTAGGTTAAAAACAGGGTGAAATAAAACTTACCAGGATTAGTAACAGGACAAGCTCCTCCGTGGCTGTAGATCTGTTCGGTCCGTGGGGCTCCGCCTACTTTCCCCTGAATCTCTTCAGACACCCACAGTACCAGGAAACAATGTTCTCCTCTGACCACTGCAATGTCTTCTGTGACTCACTTTTAAATGTTTTTTTGTCGGATTTACGCTAACGCTATAAACAGCTCCCCAGCTTAAAAAATGGCTGCTTTTCATTTTTGCAGGACCGTCGATAACCCTGCCTAGCACCCGCCCACTTCAGAGCTGAGCTGTAGCCCAGCAGCTATGTGGGGCCAGCATAACTCTGGTTTATGGCTCTGAGAGCTGGAGCTATGTTGGTGGAAACAGAATGGCTTGGAGCCAAACACGGGCTAGCTCCAAGTTAGCTCCAGCGCCTGCCCGGTGGAAAAGCGGTGTGTGGAGTTTGCATGGGTTTCCTGCGGATACCCCGAATTTCTCCTACATTCCAAAAACATGACTAGGTTGGTTGGAGTCTCTAAATTGCCGGCAAGAGAATATGAGTGCGAGTGGTTGTTTGTCTGTCAGTGTGTCGCTTTACCGATGAATGATCTGCTGGCTCTGCAGGTAATCCAACGCTAGTGTCATTTCACAGATGTAGAGTTTGACAGCATCCTCACTAAACTGGACGTTTTGCTGCAGGTGGTAACGCAGGTCTCCTCCCAGTAACAGGTCCACCACCATAAACATGTCCTCTTCATCTTGGAACGAGTACCTGCAGGATAACAGGGTGCTCAGTCACTGTGTGGTTGGGACACTAGTGCAAAAGCTAGACGTGCAATTGCACAAGACAGATACAATATTTGAGCTTGCATGCTGCAAACATACTTTACATTGTGCAAAGCTTTCATCCTCAGACTTACATGCATGTTTACAAGAGAAGCACAACGACTAAGTGAGAAAGCCTTACATAGACAATGTTACATTTAACATACAAAAGATTGGCATTAAGGTTAGTATGTGTGAGATGTGGACTGTGTAAAAAAATGCTTACCAGTACATGCATATAGAATGCTTACATTGATACAAAAATACAAGGTTTACCCCATAAAAGCTGTAAAACAGCTTTTATTGACAATTGATAATGCATAAAAGCTGTAAAACAGCTTTTATTTGTTTAAAATAAGCTGATGGAAGGTTCTTTGTGCTGTAGAACCGCTTTGGTAACACTCAGGGGCGTCCTTAAAACCTAGTGACACCCCTGCGCACTGTTCGCTCTCAGGATGTGAGCGAACCTAGCACACAAGCACAAAACTTCACAGCTACCTGATAGATAATTCATTATTATTTCAGCCTGTTTTTTAATACAGTACAACAACAAACAGGTTTGCACAGTAACAGTATGTTTACAGCATTAACAAGAAAAAAAGGGGACAATTGCGAGTTACATGGTTGATGGAAGCATCAAAGAAAGTAATCTGTTTATAAGGGTGGTCAATCACTCTGTACTGAAGCTCGTTTTTATCAAATTCCTTGACTTGTCTGTAGGACTGTAAAGTCTTTTCTGACCCAGAGTGAGAGGGGAGAGACCTTTCTCACTATATACAGTACATATACAAATACTGTATATATATATACACACACGTATATTCGTGGTGGGACTCAATGTATCCAAATTAATGACCCAACAACATTTGACACAAGAAGCAACGTTTTTCTAATTTAAATTTAAATTATTTTTTGTAAACTTTCTAAAACAAATGTGTTTTTGTGTATTAAAATAAAAAAAAAACAGCACTTAGTACAGAACATTCCAGAGAAGTGGAAACTGAACAGTGCAAAATAGTTTGATTATCTGTGGCATGAAATAAACAGAGCAACTGATGAAGCTGATTAATTTAGTTTGAAATTGTCAGTTCATAAGTTGGGTCAGACGACGATGCTATCTGTAGCTTCTGCTTCTAGTCCCACCCACATACTCTACCACCAGAGTGGTAGAGAACGCCCACATCACTGAAAATGCAGTCCATGTTTTCCCTGTGACCTTGCTTGCAGTCGCTGCAGCGTATGTGTATAGGCTGAGGTTTGTGCCACTAGAAACTGAATTTGAATAGTTGATTAAAGTAACAACTTGAAATTTAATTTACTGATTTGAAACTGAATTTGTTACTTGAAATTGTATTTTTCCTGTTGAAAAAAAATCAGCTTAGTAAATTCCAAAAAGTTTTGCTTCTCAAATTCAAATTCACTCCACGCAATTCACGGACACATACAGATTTAGCAATCAATCATTGATTCATGGAACTCCTGTTAATGTGTGTGTGTGTATATATACTGTATATATATGTTGTATGGTGTGTATTAATCATTCATTCATTATTCTGCAAAAGAAATGCTTATTTAACCATTACAGCTATTCGCCTGTTCTGACATGTCACACCTGTTTACTGCTTTTTGTAAAGACACAGCTGCAAAGTAAATGTTGTTAAGTGATACCCAAAACAACACCTGTTTTCCACAGAAGGTGCTAAAACTATCACCTCGAGGTGTAAGAAGTCACACTTTTAGGTGTAAGAAGTCACACTTTTAGGTGTAAGAAGTCACACTTTACTTAACAGGAAGACAACGCCTTGTTATGTATCAAGTGTTAACCACAAACAACAACAACTAGTGTGGAAACCACCCTTTGTGAACACCTGTTACGCCAGCTGGGCCATGACATCTGTGTGAACTTTTGTCCTATTTTTCTATTCGCTTAGGTGGTCAGATCATGTATTATGACATATTATCACACCATGCTTCAGGCTATATATACCACTGATATATTGTGTTCGGGGGCTTCTCTTACACGGACATTCTAGTTGTTCATGAAACCCCCTTCTTTCTCTATCGGCTGATAGTTTAAGACTTTGATACTTTGAAACTTTTTTGATTGACTTTTAATTTTTGTAAACCTATAATAAAAATTCATTAACTATTAAGAAGCCGACTTGATAAAATTAACCGCCTGCGAACACCCACATCTGAGACGGCGCCTGAGTGGAGGACACACTTCTAGGCCTCTGGTAAGTGAGCCTGCCCTTGGTATCCTCTTAACAGGGGTGCCCGGGGTGGGCTAACTCATGCTGTTGTAAAAAAGAGTTGTTTCCAGCTTCGACCTATATTGGATGGGTCCTAATATCAATCCCACAAAACTATAGCGAGACTACTCAGAGACCAAAAATAGGATAGACTTCCAATAGGAGGGAGTACACTTAGTCCTTTTCTTTATTAGATAACAAAAATAGAGGATAGGCAGCCAGCTTCGGTGACAAGGTAGAGGGGGAATTCTTGTTTGAGTATGACAGTTTTAGATCCCCTGCCGTTATAAAGTCCCGCGGGCTAAAGACAATATATATATATATATATATATATATATATATATATATATAATAAGTTGATTTATTTCAGTAGTTCCATTCAAAAAGTGAAACTTGAATATTGTATTCATTCATTACACAAAGACTGATATATTTTAAATGTTTATTTGTTTTAATTTTTATGATTACATCTGACAACTAATGAAAATTCCAAATTCAGTATCTCAGAAAATTTGAGGCAGCCACAGTGCCCCTCTGACTACCACCAACACTCACTCTCATACTACATTCCTAGGAGGCAATGTGAGCGAAGTATCTTGCCCAAGGACACAATGACAGATACCAGTGCGGGAGCATCTGTCCCCCTGGCACCTGGAAATGTCATAGGTCCCATCCAACTACTAACCAGGCCCAGACCTGCTTAGCTTCTGAGATCTAACGAGATCAGGCAATGACAGGCTGGTGTGTGTGTGTGTGTGTGTGTGTGTGTGTGTGTGTGTGCGTGCGTGCGTGCATGTGTTATAAGACTTTCCACTGAACCACTGATGTAATCTCAAACATCACAAGGTTTGAATTGAAACCAAAGAAAAATAGGCTACCAGGCTATGAGGAACAAAAGTGAAATTAAAAGAATGTCACATTGAGAATAGTTACTCACACTCACCTTCACTCAGAAATCAACATTAATCCAAAATAGTACGATTTTTTGAAATTGTTATGTTTATGCAAGATATAGGCCTACATAACATTGTAGGCAGGCAAATGTACAACCGCACAAAGCATTCCTAGGTGAATGAAATATGTTGCATAAAATGTAACAAAACATTTCTCTGATCCTTTTTTCTTGAACGGCAGAGTGCTCTGTTTTCAGTCATAGTGAGTTTCTGTGAACACTTGGATGAGCTTGGTCCCTTTAAATGTTGCCACAAGGAATTGTCGGCCAGCGTTATCTTGTCTCCTTTGTTTAAGGATGCTCCATATCCTAAAGAAGGTTATGAAGGAAGCATTGAGACTCCTTTCCTTAGCTTTTCGAGAATTGGAACTCTCCCTATCATGGCCGCCACTTAAACACTTCAGGGGGTTAAGGAAAAGTGGATAGGAAAGGAGATAGGAGAAACAATTCGGACGCACCCTTAAGTACTATACTTTTTGTTTCATTGTTTGCTTGTTTTTGGACTCTTTTGGAAAGTATGCGTGTTTGGACTTTAGTTTGGTTGCTGTTTTCCCCTTTCAAACCATAGACATAATATAAGTAGATGCCGCATCGACTGCTGCCGCCCACTAGAGTGGTGTGCCTACAGGGAGGTCATCTTGCAACGGTGCAACTCGCGCCTACAGTGTATTACATCTATAGAGGAATAATTTGCTTACACAATTAAAGTTGTCATAAATCGCACAATTCTTAAGCAAATTTAACGGGGTTTGTTTGTAACAAACGTCAGACATGATAGATAGATAGATAGATAGATAGATAGATAGATAGATAGATAGATAGATAGATAGATAGATAGATAGATAGACAACATTGCTAAAGGCTATACATTGAATTTGACAATTACTATTATGGTATAATTGTACTACTACTGTATTATTTTTATTGTTAATATTTTATATTATAGCTTTTGCTAGTATTGTCATTGTATTATTATTATTATTGCTATCATTATCATTACATTGTTCTTTTATCTTATTATTGTTTTTGCTAATATTATTATTTAATATTGTTTATTATTAATATTATTGTTTTTGTTATTGTATTATAGTTACTGGATTCTTATTATATTATTTTGTTTTTGCTATTTTAGTAGCCAAATGGTATTTAGAGTGGAGAAAAAATAGTTTCAGCACAAGAGAGAAGCCCATGTGAAAACAGCCAGAATAGATCCAAGCTATGACAGCCACTAAAAGAATGGAGGCTGAAATAATAAGGCCATACTGACAAATGGATTGGGGGGGGGGGGCAGGAGGGGAGGGTAGGGAGAAGCAAGGGGAGATAAAATAAAGAATCAGCTAAGAAAAAAAAGAACAAAAACTTATGATGTTGTTCAAAGTTTCTCTGTCCTATATAGAGTTGGCTAAAACCAGGTCTATGACTTCCACTAGTCTTTTTCATTGTTTATCATTTTGATTGACAGGGTTATAAAATCCCATCATAATCTAAATTTTTACCCATCACTTATTTAAACAATAAAATAAAATTTGATGATAACTACATATTCAATAGCATTTAATTTTTTTTTTTATTAATCTTTAATTAACGTTCATCTGAACAAGCTGAACAGGGCAGTGGTTGATAGGTCACTGTAAGATGAACTGATGGATGGAGCTTTGTATAAGCCTTGTTACAGTAAAAACAAACAAAGCTGTAAATGGACTGATATGCAGACATAGGGCAGTGAGCAGGATAGTTCATGTGTAGATGGAAACTCATCAGGTAAAACTAATCAGAAAACACATTAATTCCAATGGTAGTAGTCCGCCTACTTGCACGTTTTGATTGGCTTAGTCATTTGTATATAGTGCGGCCAATGTCTCAAAGGTTTTTCCAGGACTATTGTTAACTTTTTGGAAAGCAGTCAATAAAGCAGTGCACTCTATATCCAAAAAATAATTATACTATAAGAAGCATGTCCCTTAAAGTTACTTTTAATGACCACATGTCCTTCAACGCTCCATTTCTATAAAAAAAGGTTGAGGCCCAATTCACCTGTAAATCAGAATGGCTTCAGTTTCGAGAGGGGTCCAGCCGCAGACCTGCACGCTTAGCTCCTGCACACTCAGCTCCGGAAGCTGACACTCCATATATGGGGTCCTGCACAGTAATGCAACATTTTGGGTGCCAAATGCCAACTGCCGTTAACAACCAAAGAAGAAGAAGAAGCTACTCTTCTTCTATCGTCGGATCTGCTGCATTTCTGAGAACATGGCAGGTTAAGAGTTTTTTATGTGAATAGATTGATGAAATTATTAATTCTTGACACTTGCAGTGTTCAGACTGACTATTACTTAGTCTTACACTGTGGCTGTAGTGACCTTAGGACAGGGGTCTGCAACCTGCGGCTCTGGAGCCACATGTGGCTCTTTGACTCTTTTGCAATGGCTCCTTGTAGCGTTTAAAAAAATATGGTATTGATGATTAATGACAATAACTTAAAATAAAATAATGATAAAATAATTGGTTACCTTAAAAATTAATCACATTGTGCAATAACTTTGCCACCATCCTACTTCACCTCCTGCAACATCTACAGACCATCAACTTTCCCGCACCTGTGGCTAACCTTAAGTTTTAAATCCCTGGTAAGATAACTAACCCAACAAAAACCCTATTTTGGAAGAAAATAGAGATTTTAATTGTTTGGGAAAAGATTTATTTAATTGCCAACATGTCGACTTAATGAATGCAGGCTTGATTTGTTGCAAGAAATTAGCTATTAGCATGTGTTGACCGACATGATCTCTCACATGTCATCAAATTCAAGTTATTTTTTTGTAGCCCTTCAAATCCATTAACTCATACAAGTATTTGATATTATTTTAACTGTATAGAATAATAACACTGCATTGTCTTTATTGAGAATGTTTTTTTTTTTTTTTTTTTTTGCTCCAGGAGGACTTTAATCCAGGCGAGATTAGGCAAAATGGCTCTTTTGAGAGTAAAGGTTGCAGACCCCTGCCTTAGGACATTGATCCCCACTTTTGTACAACTGTACAATAAACAGTCTAGGGCATTGCACTAAATATGTAAATATATCTTCTTGCCCCCGCCTGTAAATATGCATAAAATCTGTATCCTTTATACCTTATATATTTTTCTAATTATATTTCATTTTATATATAGCTTCTGTTATTGTATTGCTTATTTATCTTCATTGCACAAGTTCTCTGGTGTTTTTCTGTGTGTTGCCTTCTTTTGTCTTTTTTACTGTATTTTATCTGATGTGTAAAACTATCTATCCATTTATCTACTATTAGTTTCTTCAGATGATCTGTTGATGTAAAATAAAATAATTACATTAGCACAAAGCATTTTTTAATTTTTATAAGGCCAAGCTAACTTGGCTTGGAAAAGCTTTCTATTATTTGTATTATTTGTCATGACACAATATTGATACCTTTAGATAGTAAGAACAGTCATAATTGAGTGTGTTTTTATTATAACAGTTTACCCTGGGAAATATAAAAAATCTGTATTTTGATTTATTGTTGTGATTGTATGTCCATTAAAAAAGGATTGCATGATGTGTCTTATTTAGCAGAGGTTTGTTGTAATGTAAATGAAAAATTCATGCGTTTTAAATGTAGAATTGAAGGTTTTGTGTTGATTGTTACATAGAAAATATTCTCTGACCAAATCTTATGTTATTTTAAAATCAAAGCAACATTTTCCAAATGAACCTATTTCACTCACTGATGCTTAATGTTTTAAACATTTTTATTTTTCAGATGCATGTTTCAATTTTTGTCAGCAACTTGAAACCTGAGGAGAGCTGCTGCACAACTTGCTGCGAGCAGTATCACTGCTCCATTAGTCCTAAACTGAAGTCTTTTAAGCTTTAGAAGTTGGAGAAGCACTTTGATACACATGTAAAACAATGCAATAGCATTTTCAGGTAAGATTCACAGGCCTATTGTGTAAATGCACATCTGATATCAATGCTGATTAAAAAAAAAAAAAAAAAATCCTCCTATTAGTTATATAAGTTACTTTTGTCCTTGTCCTATTCTTTGTGTGTAGTAATCATTTTATTTTGGTTCTACTTGTTTTAGATATGTTGACTTTCCCTTGCACTTTACAGTCCTGGGCCCTGTGTTGCAAAACCATTCTCAGAAAATCTGATATGGAAGTACAGCTCAAGATGTGCAGCCGTGCCGACTGCCTACCTACCCTTACTGAAAATGTTCCCATTCACTCTTTCTCCTTCCCAACCTGCTTCAACAGCTGCACCTGCACCAGTTCCCCCCGCTCTTTCACCTAAAGTACAGTCTAAAATGGTAAAATATCCTTACTGTAGCCTCTTATTGTACTGGAAAAATGTCCCTACACATACCCAAAAGAAACACACAACACCATCATGGACTTCAGGAGGAACCCGGTAGACTACGCTCCTCTCATCATCAATGGTGACTGGTGGAGAAAGTATCATCCTTCATTTTCCTGGGTGTTCACATCCAGGAGGAGCTCTCCCTCCCACCCTGCTCCCCTCAGAAGGAGATACAGGTCAATCAAAGCTCCACCTCCAGAATGGAGGGCCATGAGAAACCTGAACAAAAAATAACCATCATCCTCCCATGACTCAAACTACATGTGCAATAATCCACATCAAAGTGCAATACACTGAGCCATATCTATTTATTTCCTAACTGGTCAGTTTATATTTTTATATTGAGTGTATGTAATGTATATAGTCTGTAGTTTTTTAGTATTATATATTTATACGCATTTCCTTTTCAGGTATTTCATTTAAGTGTGTGTTTTATGTCATTCTTGGAGAGCACCTTAATGTTGTACATGTGTAAAATGACAATAAAAGCTTCTAAATAATAGGTGGCACCTTTGGACGAGAGATCAACCATGCTCAGCAGAGCTAAGAGGGAGAGGAAGAAAGGTACTTATTAGACAGAAAATGGCGCTACATACAGAGTTGACGTTCCCAGCAGCGCACACTTGACCAGAGCATGTGTGGAACTCATGGATAATGTGGCGATGGTGATATAACACAATAAAAAAACAGGGAACGCAGTGACACTCTGCATGTCAGGGAGAAAGAGGAAGTTGTGTGTGTACAGAATGACGGGAGAGAAACTTGGAGGAATGCCAAAATACAGTAAGAAATCCATTGAACTCTGATAATAATAATTTTGCCATCAAAAGCCCGGTCTAATTGTTTTTTTTTTTTGTTTTTGTTTTGTTTTGTTTTGTTTTATATAAGGAAACAATGTTCAGATGCTAGAGTTGTCACTAAAGCAAAAAATAAATAAAAATAGCTTTAAAGTCACTGACAGGGGATAGTTTTTTTTAGAAGAAGGCTGTTTTCTGAGCTTTTTGCTCTGAAACTGAAGATTTGTTTAAAACTTGCTCAATTCAACGGCTGATTACAAAAGAACGAAACGAGCCAGAAATAAATTATTTTTTTCTTGAATGAAAGTAGAGGCTTCAATCTTTCAGAATCCGGTGTTAGATTTCAGATAGTCATAGTAGAAAATATTCTGTGGGTCTTTAAAAATCAGTCAAAATGCTGGCACTGGGGGGTAGAAAATCTGAAAATGGCTGGCACTGAATGAGTTAAGTGTCAATGTGCTTACAGCCCATTGTATTTGTTTAATATTGTTATTTGTGTTGATCTTACATAACTTAATTTGTATGTTTTTTGACATTACTAAATATTGCCTTTTGTCAACCACTTATCTCTGTCAGTTAGCAAACTATTATCCATGTTACTTGCTTATAACTTAATACTGGTTTGATACTTTTTTGGAAAAAAATTGTTGAAGGATTTTTGCAGAGGGAAATACATGTTGAGTCAGAGGGAATACGTTTTGAGTGCTAAAAAAAATATATATATATATATATATATATATATATACAGTATATGTATATATATGTAAATTTATATGTATAGTGCATGCACCACAATCAACTACCGTAGATACTCACAAACAGAAGAGATGCAGCAGATTTTAGAGCTTGTGCACTTATTTGTGAACTCATTTAGGTACTTAAAAACACACACAAGCAAAGCAGGGTGACCAACACAGGCAAGCAATAGACCACATTAATCATGTAAAAACATGGGATAGTCACCAGAGATTTACTAAAAAAACATGTTCAATTTCCTGCAGGATCTCAAGCTCTCTAAAGACGTTTCGGACCTCATCTCTTTCTATGCACTGCTGCTTGTTCATGTACTTCATGGCGTACATTTTCTCAGTGTCCTTCTTTTGCACAATGCATACCTGCAGAAAAGGACAGGATGAAGAAAATTGTGTGAGGGGAGAAAGAGAGAACAAAAACCTTTAGTGCATGAAATATATATCATTTGTTATATTTTGTTGGAAACAGATAGCAATAAAGAAGATTGCATCTCAACTGTTTTGTTAAAGAGCATTTGAAACCGTATTAACACATACGCCAGAAGCTAAAAAAAAAACATGTTTCCAAAATTAATATCAGTTGGATAGATACACAATGCATAAATTGCTGATGCACAAATTGTATTTACTGTGTATTCACAATATTTGCTTGTTTTGTCTCATAAGTTCTGCAATCTTATTTAGTGTTATGGCATTAAATGCTTGTTCGGCAAGGTTGGTATTCTAAAAAATCTGACTCAGTTTTATAGACTACGGGTTCAAAATTATTTGGACCTTAAAGAGTTAACAAAATCTCAAAAACAAATGTATTGAGTATCAAGTAGTGTTCATCAATAATTGAACCTCGTCCAATTATTGATATTTTAGTCAAATATTATAATTTTGACATATTTTGTTCTTTAAATAAATGACTGAATTACAATCAAATTTTTCTATAGGCCAAGAATAATGGTTTGTTAGGTTTTGGTGGCTTATGTCACTGTTGGCCCCGCTTTTTCTATACAAATTAGCATCTGTGGGCTCTGCACTCTGTAACGATACAATATAATAGAATACACTTTGACTGATCTCTAGGAAAATTTTACAGTCTGATGGCAGTGGGAACAAATAAATGCCTGAAGCACTTCATCTTGCATTGTGGTAGGAATTTGCATTGTCTGAACAATCTGCTCTTGGACAACAGCTCCTCATGGAGAGGGTTAGAGGGGTTCTCTTTCATAACATAACATTTGTTTTGATATCTCACTATGGGATATACACCTCTGTGTCATTCCTCAGAAGCCCACTATAATTTGATTTTCTCTTTTGGAATCCATCGCCGGACACTGCTGTTGGATGTTTTTTGCTCTCGACCACACCAGGTCGACCAGTGCATCCTTGCTCTTCACGCTTGATATTGCACTGCTTCAACACCTCACCACGGCCGTCAAACGCCAATCGCTGCTAACACACCTGTTTTCGGCTCAGCTCACCACTTCCTCGACGCTACACCACGGCTGTCGAGCCAGGGACTTAACACTCCAGTAAATAAACCGGTTACAACACCGCCCTCGCCACCCCAGCTCGACCTCGCCACTGTTCCTCCACTGGAGGAAGACGTCCTTAGACTGGACTGTAGGGAAGATAAAGATGTCGCCTCTGAACTCCTCACATCAGAGGAGGAAGACGACACCTTCATCACTCTGGCCGAGCTCCACAGCTCGGAGAGGTGGCATGTTCATGGAAAAACCACCCCTCCTGCAGCAGCAGCTTGGTGTCTCATCCCTCGGCTGCGAGGTGATGGAGAGGCTGGGTCTGCTCCACTTGCCTTCGGTAGAGCCACTCGTTGCAGTGCACCTGCCTTTGCGACTGTCAGTAGTGCTATCCCGGAAACTGAGCCTGCCATCCATGTCTGACCATCTCCAGTCAGCCCCGACTGAGAAAGCTTACAAGGCGGTGCGCTTACGGCCAGAGTGCTCGAAATCCTCCCCCTGCTCACAGCCTATTAGGCTGAGCTGTGCAAGGTTTTTGGGCCGACTCAGGATCCAGCCATGTGCGTGGATATGTCCGCTGTAACTGACCTGTGTCTCCGTGTCCAACGCGGTGCAGTCCAGGCCACAGGGAGAGTGATGGGAGCCAAAAAGAAGGACGATCCTCTTAAAATTCCAGCTCCATCCCCACTTGTGCGGCACCAAGAAAGAAAAGCATTCACACAGGTATCTTCTCGGGACTCGCAATTTAAGATGCTGTCTGTGCCCCGGCTCGCCGATTCAATTCGAGGGAGGGGGTAGACATCCTTTCTTGTAGCATTGTTAAGTTAAAAGTAAAAACGAGGTGTAATATTCCTCCTTTTCCAGAAGCCGCCACTTACGCCTACCTCTGAGGTAGGCGTAAACATGTGACGTGACGTATAAAGTATGCACCATAAGAATATGTGTCAACAAGTATTGCGATTCTACAGTGACGATTATCACTATTTTTTTTCTTATCCACACATTAGTTGAATCCTACACACCTAGAAATATGTCACAAATATGTCACAGTTCCAAAAAAACAATGCACATCACATTCAGACATTCATTGATTTATTATAATTTCAACCGAAATAAGTAATGAAATACAACCTCCATTAGAAAGGAGGTAAACTAAACATGTACAAATTTGTACGGAACTCTTTGAAGTTGGTCCACTGATACTGTTAATGTTCATCAAACTAGTGCTTGGGAGTGTCAAGGTTCTTATGTAGGAACAGCAGCTGGTCAACATGCTCAATTGCTAGGCTGCCACTCTGCGGTTGTCCACAAAAATGTGAAAAATACAATAAGAAAAATATTGATTAAATATCGGAAAAATAAAATAAATAAATAAATATTCTAGGAAGAACGATTGATTTTAAAAAACGGCACCTGGACTTCTGGTCGGACCACCGCCAAGATGGCAAGATGGCAGCATAACAAGAGAGCCCCTGGTTAAACCAAGGTAATGAGAGAAATTCCCCCAAACAACCCATGTTAATTAACCCGCAAAAAGCCAGAGAAAGGGGAGAAGAGCCACACCGCCACTTGGAACAAAAAACGTCGTCCGTGGAGAAGAGGGTGAAGAATACGGTGCGCAGCATCGACTAGCGGCTAACGGGTAAAGCCAACACAAACCACGGTGTGAAATGGCCAACTTGGAAGTGATTCTGAGTGAACTAAGAGGCTTTTGCCATGAGAACAAAGAGCAGTGTTGCATCTGGTGGTGTAGATGGTGATGACAAAAAGGTGGTGTAGAAGATATCTTCGGGACAACTGAATTGCAAATATTTTGACATTTGTTGTACAATCAGAGTCCAAAAACAGGGTGTCAAAACCTCCTGAGAGCTGCTGGCCAGATCATTGCAAACACGGCAATCTCTGCAAAACTCTAAAACATATCCCAGCAAGCTAGTGCCTATATATATATATATATATGTCATCCTACAGGGTCATATCTCTAACCTTAGCTCATCACCATAAATGGAATCACCTTGCTCTATAAATTGTTGGAGAAAAAGACAACCTATCAATCAGTGAAACAGGGAGCTTGCTGTTTGACCCCCAAGTTTAAATATATCTCAATCATTGGTGTTGATCTGCCCTCCATCCAAGACTTATACCTGTCCAGGGTCAGGAAACGGGCAGGTAGCATCACTGCAGATCCCTCACACCCTGCACACAATCTGTTTAAACTCCTCCCCTCCGGCAGACGCTACAGATCACTGTACGCCAAAACTACCCGCCATAAAAACAGTTTCTTCCCCCAGGCTGTCACTCTGAACCAAGCTAAGTCTAAGTATTTTGTTTTCCTTGACTTTGGCCTCCAAACAGGCTAGATGATAAGGGGGGTTCACCCTCAGCACCTGCATGGGCACTCTATGCGGAAACATTTAGGCTTAGAGCGCCTCCACATTTTTCTAAATACACGGACAAGCTCCATGAAAAATCATGGCTGCCTTCGGTCTCTTCAAATGTGTCCTCAATCTCCTCATTTGTGGAGCCACAGTCTCCTACTTTTAGCGGTGGTGTTTTTATTTTCTCCCCTAATTAACTCGAGTGATGTTTATGTTGTTCTTATATCAGAGGTAGGCAACTTTAATCACAGCGGGGCCACAAAAAGTTTTATAGTTTGTTGTTGTGTTGCTCGTTGTGAGGCATTTTGTGCATTTCTGTTCTTTTATGTAGTTTTCCTGTAAAACATATGTTTTATGGAGTTGTATTTGCACTGTCATTATGTGTTTTTGGTTTAATTCTTTTTGTATATTTCTGTTTTCTTTCTTTTTTGTTAGTGCTGTGGGTTTGCTGAATTTTTTTCATGTTTTTTTGTTGTCATTTTCTGTAATTTTGTATATTACTGTTGTTTCGTTCATTTTTTTTTATTAAATTTTGTGTGTTTTTGGAGTATTTTCTGTGTTTCTCTGGTCTTTTACTGTATTTTCCTGCAATGTTGTAATTCTATTTTTTTTTTATTTATTCTTGCTCATGTTTTGTGTCATTTTCTGCCATTTGTACATTTACTTTGGGGGCCGCATAAAATTTGACCGAGGGCCGGAAGTGGCCTGACTTATATACTTGTTTTCTGCATGTGTGTATATTATTTGGATTACATTATATATATATATATATATATGTATATATATATATATATATGTATATATGTGTGTATAATTATTATTATTAGTGTTGTTCCATTGTTGTGTATAATTACTATTGCTGGTGTTCTTTATATGCCGCTCAGTGCCTTCCCAATTACCCTTCTGGGATAAATAAAGTTTTTTCTGATCACTTCTGCCTTACTACTCAGGTAAAAGGAGTGCCTCAAGGAGTGTGTCGCCAGGACCAAAGTCGAAGAAGAAGGATGCTGACCTGCTTGAAAATAGATTAGTAGATATTGAGAAAGTGAGGGCCACTGAGAGCCATTGAGAAAGTGAGGGCCACTGTTACAGCTACCATGTTGCTGACATGCTGGAATTCATCCCAAAGTTGAGGCAGTCAAACATACAATCTACCAAGTGCTGTATGAGAATATAGAATAGAGGTCACAAAGAAGTGCAATTCTTTTTTTAGCATATTTTATTTCTTGTTACAGTGTGTTGCAATAAAAACAGTTTTGTATTTCAAATTCACTGCAGTCCCATATTTTCTTCATTGCTGTTCAGCACATACCTGTCAAGTTTTGGATTTGAAAATAAGGGAAATTTTCTGGTGCCCACTACGAGGCGTCCCACCCGCCCAACCAAGATCCAGTATTCCTTATATTTTAAGATAGGTGTACAAGAAATCTAAAACACCCACTTGTCAACCACTTACTAAATACAATTATGTGATTAGAGTCTGGTAGGTCGACCTTTATTAACATTAAAATGCTGTGAACATTCCTACTAGGGCTGGACAATATGGACCAAAACTCATAACTCAATATATTTTCTCAAAATGGTGATATACAATATAAATCTAGATAATTTTATCAAATAAAGTCTGACCAGAAAGACAATTCTGGGTTAAATTTGCTGATGCTAAATGCCACACAGGGACATTTAATACAAAAAGCTACACAATATGTGCACTCAGAAATCCATCTAACTGAGCTTTACATGTTGTTCTTAGAAGTAAAAGCAGCGACTCCTAAAACTAGTATTTTGTTTCATACGATATGTGAAATATTATAGTTTTCTATATCGCCAAAATAGAAAACTCGATACATCTTGAATCTCGATATATCGCCCAGCCCTAATTCCTAAATTATAAAACAGCCTAAATAAAAACATAAATGTGTATATGAAGCACATGTGTTTATTTAATATACTTACAGTTTATAACAAGTCAACACGTTGGATATAAGTTAAAGAGTAACATTTATTTTCATTAATATATTTTTTGATAATTTTTCAGGCTCACTCATGTGGTTCTCTGGAATTCACTAATGACTTATTAGACACATTTGTTGCGGACTTTACATTCTTTAACATTTTTTGAAAGCAGTGTTTATTTGTGGTGCTTGTGATTGGCTGATTTTTCATGGTGACTTACGTGTTCCTTCCGCTGTGGTAGACGTTAAAATCTCAGTTACTAATCTAACAGAACGTGCAACTGTGTCCCATCCTGCTGCTCTTGTTTTTTTTTTGCTGGAACGTCTTCATTCATCCATCTCTGTTCTGAGTTGTTTCCGGGTTTGTTGCCGCTGTCAGCACTAATCTCGCGAGGACTGACACTCTCACACTGATACTCATACGGGAAGTTGGCGGGAAAGAGGGGTAAAATACGGGAGTTTCCCGGCCAAAATGGGATACTTGAAAGGTATGGTTCAGCATACCTTTCTGATTACATTCTCCTGCCAGGGAAAAAGTCCCTGTGGTGTCAGGAACAATGACCTGAGATCATTTAGAGCTGAGAGTTCAGCCTGGCTCGCTCGTGCTTTGCTGAATTGGCCAATGTCCAACAAGTTGTTGTGGCCTGCTACCACTGCCCTCCACTCTCCACTCACAGGATCACCCGTGTGTAGAGGAGTCTGTGAACCTGGGAGGGATATAACTGGTTGCCGGGGGAGTTGGCAGCATCTGTGCTGCTTAAAAAAATTGTGCAGGCTACACAGGCCTTCACAAACTTCACAATTTTCTGTGGGTGAAATTCCATCGGTCGTCCCAGGATTTGCCATCGTGCTGCCAGTATGCCGAAGCCGTTCTCTATCACCCTCCTGGCACGTGAGTGACTGTCATTGTAGATTTGCTGGGCATCGCTGAGGTTTTTTTCCCTGTAAGTACAATGAGATTAGGATGAGATGATATGTCCTTTGTTTATCCCACATATATATTTATATATAAACTCTACAAATAC
Source organism: Gouania willdenowi (assembly GCF_900634775.1). Taxonomy (NCBI): domain Eukaryota; kingdom Metazoa; phylum Chordata; class Actinopteri; order Blenniiformes; family Gobiesocidae; genus Gouania; species Gouania willdenowi. Next base: position 27,677,308 of record NC_041058.1, on the reverse strand, counting down.
TATAAAAAAAATAATGTTTTGCCAATGTTCAGGTTATACACAGTACAGACAGAAAGAGGCAAAACCATGTTGGAAAAAAAGAAAAAAAAACAAAAAAAAATCATGTTGTGTTAACAGCTGACATACAAAAATGTTAACATGATCACCAATAGATATACCTGGAAATTGCCGCATCAAGTTTTGTTGAAGTGGAAATGCAGCATCAGCTAGGAACACATGTGGCACAGGGACTACAGGGACCTGGAAGGTTGGCTCCTACGATTTAAAGGACGAGTCGACCACCTTCGCTTTCTTTTCCGTCTCAGTAGTAACAAACGACAACACATTTCCTCTTCCTCGAGGAAAAATAGGAGAAGTAGACGCAGTCTCGCCGTCATGTCGTAAACAACGGCTACGTCTTCTACTGTACTTTTGTACCATGATTGGCGTGTGTTTGTAATACAATGCCCCCTGCAGTTTGGTAGCGGAAGCCGCACAAAGTATAAATGCAACATGCGTTGTTTCATGCGGATTCCATGCGTCTCATTTCCGCACAGCACGTTGATGCGTTAAGCATAAAACAGCCATTACCTGTTCAGGAATGTACAGCTTTATACCTCTGTGCCTCAATGTTTAATATTTATTGCAAGTGCAATTTTGTTTTTTGAGAGAGTTTTGATAAACCATTTTATTTATTGCTTTGGTTGTGTGTGGTTTTGCACTTGAGGTTTTTTTTCTTAACAGAGACAGGGTCTATTTTATTGTTTTTGTTTGTGATATTTATTAAAGTGCATTTTTGCTAACAGAGACAGTTATTTTATTTTATTTTAAATGTTTGTTCATTTGTTTAAAATATCTAAAAGTTCTTGACATTCAAATTACAATGGTAAAAAATACTAATGAGAAATACAAGTTGATTGCATTTGAAAGGGTGTACTTTCATTATTATGATATGTTTTCATTATATTAGTGGTTAATTTGGTCTAAAAAAATTGACAATATCATTTATCGGAAATAATTTGCGGGACAATATATCGTCCAGCCTAACTATCACCAAGGCTTGCTAAATTAATTTCACATTTGTGCAACATTAGTAGTGTATTGTGAAATAAAAATACCACCAGCATCGCTGTGTGGCAATAAATACTATGTCTATGTATTGTATTGTGCAACATGAGCTTGAGCTCTACGCACTTCAGTGGTGCTAGTTAACTGTGTTTGTGTTGGTGGCTCAACAGCTGTGTTTAGCGAACGTTAGCTAGAAATAGCATATAATGCTGGCATGAATGGTAACGGTGGATAACTTACTGCTAACAGAACACAGCTATCTAGCTACAAGCACCACCAAAGTGTAGAGCTGCTAGCTACGGTAGCAAGCAGATTGTAGTAACATTAGACGTATCTGTTCAACATTATGTTTGCCAATTCATAATTTGCATTAGCGAAATCATGCTGTGGTTGTTTCCAAGTAAAACACAATATTAGACTGATGTTTGCCAGCTTAGTATCATGATTCACTACACGAAAGTTAGTTCGCCAATGAATATCAACTAATGCATAACACTGACAGGCCTTCCATTTTGCATAACACTGCTTTTATTTTGTGTTAAGATGTTTGGCTTTGGAAAACCATTGTATAAAAAAAATAAAAATATTTATTAAGATTGTTTTTGTATTTATTTGAGATTTTATGGTTTTTATTAATCGTGGAACAGAAAAATAATTGTTAGATTAATCGTCTAATTAGTCGTTAGAATAGTCGACTATTCGATAAAATGATCGCCCGAATAATCGTTTTGAAAATAATCGTTTACACCCAGCCCTAGCCGCTGGAGGATGCGCCGCCATGCTCCATTATAGTGAAGTTTCTGAGTTTCAGAACCAAAGAAATGCTACTTTGCAAAGCATGGCAGAGGAAGGGGTTTATTATGTGGCAGGAAAGGTCCGCAAAGCATTGAAAGACGATAAAGTTCAATTCCAGACCGTCTTTCCTGCCAGGCTGCGCGTGAGTCACAACAATGGAACCAAAATCTATGAAACCGTAGAGGAGGCATCAGAGTACCTGCTGAGTAGAGGCATTGACAACCATTACACCTCCAGGGTCGCTCATGGAGCAGGTGTAGCAGATGTCATGGACAAGAGTGGACCGACGAGCAAAGAGGGGCACAACCGGACAGGATTCAAACTACAGAGAGAAGCTACAGGCTTTCAGAAGACCATCACCGGGACCTAAGGGATATAACTCTTGGCTTCAGGACGGCAGAGATAAGTGTAATCTTTGGTACTGAACTAAAAACACTGAAAGTGGAGATGGAGATTTATTATTATAATCTGGTGACTATTTTATTTTTTCTTTCTTTTTTCTACCATGTGGCTGTTTCAGGTAAGGGCCTCTTCCTCCACACTGACGGGGGGGACTTTTCCCCCTAGGGAGGCTCCAGAAGGTCAGGTTAACAGACCCCTACATAGGGGTCAATGTGTGTTGTTGTGTTTGTTTGTTGTTTATTCCCTGCTGGTTCTCACAGGAAGGGGGAAGCGCACCGGGTTTTTGAATGTTTTAGAATCACTTAGATGCATAACAGGTCTTTGGAGTACTCAACCCAATGAAGTGATGGAAAATATTGTCAAAATTAAAGAATCCAAGTAGCATGTTATGTTATGGTTATAGGTAAAATAGAACGCATGGTTGTAAGTCTGCTGAACGGGTGAAATTAGAAGAAGATTTAAAGGGATTGCAGAAGAAGCACGCAAAATCTCTCAGAGGACAATAAAGGTGACATTAAAAGGTTAAAAAAAGAAATAGAGGAAATAAACACTCAAGAAATTCAAAAGAAGGTCCTGTTCACAAAGCAACATTATTTTGAGACGGGTGGAAAGTCATTGAAACTTCTATCATATGTTAGGAAAACAACAAGCAGACAGAACTATACATAAGGAACCCAGCAACAAATGAAATAGAAAAACAATGCTTCTAAAAATATTATAAAATAATCTATTCCCAACCTCAGATGAGCAGTGACAACCAGATTGATGCCTTTCTTGTTCCAATAAATCTTCCAAAGATCACGAATGAATGAAATGAAAGATTACTATCTAAGTAGAAATTCAATCAGCAATCAAGAGAATGAAAGTTGGGAAATCTCCGGGGACAGACGGTTTTACCACAGAGTGGTACAGAACAATGAAAGATCAACTCATTCCAACGTTATTAAAAGCATACAACTGGGTTTTGGAAAAGAAGGACATCCCCGCCTCTTGGAGGGAGGCAATGATTTACATCATACCTAAAGAGGGAAAATACAAATTGGAATGTGGAAATTATTGTCCCATAAGTCTCTTAAATAACGATTGTAAATTATTCACCTCCATATTATCAAAACGAATAGAACCGATACGACCCATATTAATAAATAAGTCAGACAAAAACAAACCCAAGATAACATTAGGGCTAATTTTTTTAACTGCATTAAGTCTCGATTTCTTAGCCTGATGATCTAACCTGCAAGCAATTGCCAGCACCACTCTTTACTAATGCACTAATCCAACTGTAGACCGGGACCTCCCTGGGCTTGTGGGGTGGTCTGGGTGGGTTACCGGGGTGTATGGGTGCCTCTGCGCGGGCGTGCGCTTCTTCTTTAGGTTTTTGTGGACCCTGGGCTGTTTGATTTCGCTCTCCTGCCCCCTCTGTACACGTCTGGATGGTCCCTGGGGCTGGGGGCTTGCGCATTTCTCCTCCCCCTCCTTTGCTCTTGTGCCAGCTCTCCTGTTGGGTTGGGCGTTGGGGTGCTCCTGTCGGCCCGGGAGGCTGGTGGGGGGTTAGCTTGGGGGTGGGCCCGTCGGGGGACCTGGGGTGGTGGGGTTTGTGGCTCCCAGTCGGAGGGGGTCCGGGGTGGGGTGGCTATTGCTCGGGGACGGCGCTTGTATCTTGAGTCTCTGGGTGGCGGGGTGTTGCTGTGTGTTGCTCCGCCGGCCCGTCTGGGCACCTTGACTTTTGGCACACCATCAGTGGAGATGGCGCTAGCGCGGTGGGCCGGGCCGGGTTGGGCCTGGGGTGGGGGGAGCGCAATAGGGCCTTGCCCATGCGAGGGCCTACCCTGGAGTCGTGCTGGGTGGGTGTATGGGGGTGCGGCCTGCAATTCTTGGCCTGGCGGATCTGCATCGGGAGTGGTCGGTCTGCTGATTGGGTGCGCCGAGCCCCGTGGGCGCTGTGCCGGGGCGGGGTTGTCCCAGGGGTGGGGCATCTTGAGGCGCATTCTCCTGCCGTCTGCCCGGGGACTGGATGGGGTTTGGGGTGGTGCAGCGCTGCCTTTGGTGAGGTGGGGCTGGTGGCCTGGAGGGGGGGTTGCTGGCGTATGTAGCGGGGTTGCTTAGCTGCTTCGGGATGATGCTGTTTGCTGGGGGGTGGTGCTAGCCATTCTGGTGGGTGCGGCTCTATCGCCTCTGGTCTGCACGCGCCACATGCCGGTGTGGTGGATGTTGGGGGTTGGGGTCGGTGGCGGGGCTAAAACATTTTTTTTTACTTGGCTGTTTTCGGAAAAGCTTTCAGCAGTAGGGGTGTTTGGGGTGGGACAATGAACGAGCGTGCTGTCCAAACTGCCCTGGATATATTGAGGGTTCACTTTGTGGCTTGATCCCCAGATGGCCTGGCAAACCTCAAATTGTTCCCAGTCCAACCTCCCTCTGCCGCTCCGGTTGTTGTGGTACTCATGACGTCCGCAGATGAAGGATGGACTGCTGTGATCAGCTGTTTCCTGGTATTTAACTCCACGGCTGTGGATCGCTGTGACGGAGCTGGTCCGTCACTGCCCACACACACACGCACGCACGCACACAGCGGAGCAGAGACAGCTCTAAAGCAGACATGTCATTCTCCAAACAAACCTTTCCCCTCTGACAATGGTTCTGGGTGCATACTGTCAAATAACGTAACCAGTCCTCCCTTCCCCAGTCATAAAGCAAACAAGGGTGCATACTTGGAAGCTCTATTTGTTAAAATGCAAACATTCAAAGCGCTCTTACCTGCAGTCGTCCCATGTATGAATGAGGAAAGGGAGCACATCACTTCCGTTATTGTTAATTGTTCCTGTGGTAAAATAAGATTTGTTTTGTGTTTTGATTAAATTTAAAATAAGTAACTAAAAACTTATAAATTAATGAGGAATTAAAACGTTTGGAATGGTTTATTTAAAAGAAACTATTCTTCTATAAAGAAAATAAATCACAAAATTGATGACGCTCAGTAAGAGGGGCTTTTGCTTTAAATAAAGGCTGCTATGGCCTGGTGGGGAGAGTTGGTTCTGGATTACAAAGCAGGTAACACCAGGTTTGATGACTGAGTTGGTCTAATGAGTCATGGAAGGACTCTTATTCAACCTGTTTCTTTTTGTTTCATTGTAAATATTGTAAATAGTCTTTTTTTCATCATTGTTTTCTTGTGTGATGCCTTTGGAGGCCGGCTGTAAATAAATTCAACCTCACTAAATCTTCGGACTATGCCTGTGTTTTGCCAACTCTTTGGAGCGTTATTGGGAGAACCCCGCCACAGTCGCACAACAGTGCAAGTCATCGACACCTCCGTCCATCTCACGCAGAGTCCGGCACATTGACTCCTCGTATTTACATAACAACGGAGGCAGAAATAAGTGTACCCTGCGAGGCGTCATATTGGCGGCCTGTTTTGGGCCTTTGTGTAAACATACCGACCAGACTGGCAAAAGGCCAGCCTATTGGCAGCTTATTGCCCAGACAAGTGTGTCAACTCGTCCCCTGTGATATTGACAGCACACACTGGGATAACCCCTTGGTGTACTTGGCATACAACACGAGCAAACAGGACAGTGATGTTGTTAAAGCATGCTTTAACCAATTGCTGTAGTTTCCATAGTAAGAATATATGGTAATTTCTTGTTTTTGTCTTTTACAAAGTTGAACTGTGTACTGCAGTGCTTCATGGGTAAAAAATAAATACAGTAGTTGGTATCAAATTTCTACAGAGAGATATTGTAAAATTCCAGGCAATCTGTGTTCTCTCTATAAAGTGTGTGTATTACAGTTTATTATTGTTTATGTGGGACTCCCTCATGCACACATGGCGAAAGAGGGAACTGATTTAATCCCTCGCCTCATTCAGCAAACTTAAGTGTATAAAAAAATACTGATTAAACGCATTAATTAGCAGTTAACTAAAACTTGCATGTATCAAAACGTTACATAATATTGCGGATATGTCACATGACATTGTTAAGCGCAGGCATGACACGGATTCTAGAAGAGGGGGAGTGGTGACTTTGGCAATAACTAAGGCGCATCGCGCTGGCGGCATCAAAAAAAGGTGACCTGGGGCGCTCGGTCAGTGAGCCTGGGGGCCGGCATGCAGCGCCCCCTTGTTGCCCTAGGTGGCCTGGGGTGGTTGTCATCCCTGGGTGTGCTGCTCCCAGTGCTGCTTCTATTCCGGGTACTTCTGGCCTAGGGTCCGTTCCCTGCTGGCTCCTCTGCCCGTTCGGCGAGGCTCTGGCCGTCTGATGGGCGTGGGCCTTGGCTCCTCTGCTGGGGTCTCGGACGAGAGCTCTCTGGGCCCTCCCCTCAGGGGTTGGGTGCTGGGGTGGATGTGGTGGGGGGCCTCGGGGTAGGGGTCGTGAGCTGGGTCCTTGGCTCCTTGGTGGTCTCTCGAGTGTGTGTGCATGGGGGCGGTGGCTGCTTCTCGGCTTGGTGTCTTGGGAGGGTTAGGGTTAGGGGTTAGGTTATCCTGGGGGGTGGCCTGGGCTCCCTGGCCCCCGCTCTTTCTACTAACCTGGCTGCATCTTCAGGTCTGGGGCAGCGCTTGGGTTTGCAGTAGCGTTTTTTGTAAATACATTGGTCTACGATGCATTGGCATCCCTTCGACCCCAGGTGTAACACTGCACTCTCTTTTTATATCCTCCCTTTAATAAAGTATTTCTTACCCTTCCTTGACTCACACACAAATACACATTATGACTCCAAAAAACTTATATTTTACAGGAAAAATGCATAAAAGGACTACAGAAATACACAAAATTAGTAATAAGTACTTACAACTAGTACCACTACAACCATTAAATCTTAATAAAAATGCTGCAGACTGCTGGACATGAACACGTACAACTCCTTCGAGCTCCAGACGTGTAAGATTAGAGACGAAACATTCTTTTTACTATGTTTTAATCTACCGACCTCCTGGTCCTGGTTTATTCCTACATGAATTCTCTGAGTTTATGTCATCTATCGTTAAGCTGGGGAGTGTATTATTCCTTGGCAATTTTAATCTGCATGTTGATAACTCCTCCTGTCCAATGGCAGCTGAGCTGATGTCTCTTATGGACTCTTTTCACTTTGTGCAACATGTGTCTAAAGGTCATACTTTAGATTTGGTCTTTTCTATTGGTTTAAAGATTGACCATCTAGGATTGAAGACATACAAATAAGTGACCACTGCTGTATCGTATTTAATCTGTCAATCACACTGGCAAGGACAACTTCCAATGTGAAAAAGCAGAGACGCAATATGGCCAAGATGGCGCCAAGATGGCGCCGCGGATGGTTGCCTCGGTACTGCGCTCTCTCGTAGTTGTTACGTTTTTCTTCTTTTTTGTAGTTTCTTGCTCCCCTTCTCTGGTCTCTTTCACCAGAGAAGAACTAATAAACATAGGACAGTCCTCTGCTGATCTTTTTTCACCGGTTCTCATTGAACCAGAAAGTTATGCGGAGATTCTCACCGGAGGAGCAGCAGCTCTCTATGGAATTTGCCGGACTTTCAGCTACTCAGAGCGGACCGCGTAAAAGAGCTCTCTGGGAAGACGAGGGGAGGCGGAATATGCTTTTATATTAACCAAGGTTGGTGTACAGATGTCACAGTGTTGAAGCAGACGTGTAGCCCTAATCTGGAGAGTTTTTTCATAAACTGTAAACCGTTTTATTCTCCGCGGGAGTTCTCCTCGTTTGTTATGGTCGGTGTTTACATCCCACCTCAGGCTAGTGTAACAGAGGCGTTACGGCACCTGGCCGACCAGATAGCAGACGTGGAGAAAAAACATCCAGACTCTTTGCTTATCATTCTCGGGGATTTTAACAGAGCAAATCTAACCCATGAACTCCCTAAATACAGACAACATATAAAGTGCCCCACCAGGGGGGCTGACACACTGGACCACTGCTAAACTGCAATAAGGGATTCATATCACTCTGTTCCCAGTGCAGCTTTGGGGCTCTCTGATCACTGTCTGATTCACCTCATCCCGACCTACAGGCATAAGTTTAAATCTGCTAAACCTGTAGTAAGGACTGTAAAGAGGTGGACAGAGGAGTCAAAGCAGGAGTTACAGGACTGCTTTGACTGCACTGACTGGAGTGTTTTTGAAGCTGCATCAGACAACCTAGATGAACTGACTGACACTGTGACATCTTACATCAGCTTCTGTGAAGACATGTGTGTGCAGACCAAGACTTTCTGCACATACAACAACAACAAACCCTGGTTCACACCTCAACTTAGGATGCTGCGTCAGGCTAAGGAGGAAGCCTACTCGAGTGGGGACTGGGTCCTGTTTAAGCAGGCTAAGTACACACGAACCAAGGAGATCAGAGTAGCCAAGAGGTGCTACACTGAGAAGCTAAAACAAAGCTTCTCAAACAAAGTCCCTTCAGAAGTGTGGAAAGGCCTGCGTGAGGTGACCAACTACAGGAAACCCTCCCCCCACCCTGCAGGTAACAAAAGACTGGCTGAAGACCTGAATAATTTTTACTGCAGGTTTTCACACCCACCCCCGAGCTCATTAGCATCAGCCCATCACCTGGACTCTGCCCTTCCTGTTCCCCCCACTTCCCCCCCTACCTCACCCTCTGACCCCCCACCTGCCCTGAAGATCAATGAAAGAGATGTGTGCCAGCTATTCAAGAAACAAAAGATCAAAAAGGCTCCAGGACCAGACGGAGTATCTCCCTCCTGCCTGAAAGCCTGTGCTGAGCAGCTGGCCCCCCATCTTCACACGGATCTTCAATACATCACTGGAGCTGTGTGAAGTACCGTCCTGCTTCAAAAGCTCCAGCATCATCCCAGTCCCAAAGAAACCTGCCATCACAGGACTCAATGACTATCTACCCATTGCCCTGACGTCCGTAGTCATGAAGTCCTTTGAGAGGCTGGTATTGAGCCACCTGAAGGACATCACAAGACCCCTGCTGGACCCTCTGCAGTTTGCTTATCGGGCAAACAGGTCGGTCGAGGATGCAGTCAACATGGGACTGAACTACATCCTGCATCACCTCGACTCCCCAGGGACCTACGCTAGGATCCTGTTTGTGGATTTCAGCTCTGCGTTCAACACCATCATCCCGGACATCCTTCACCAGAAACTCACCCAGCTCACAGTGCTGGCCTCCACCTGTCAGTGGATCACCAACTTCCTGTCTGACAGGAAGAAGCAAGTAAGGTTGGGAAGCATCACATCTAGCACCCGGTCACTCAGCACTGGCGCCCCTCAGGGGTGTGTTCTCTCCCCACTTCTATTCTCCCTCTACACCAATGACTGCACCTCAGGGGACCCCTCTGTGAAACTCCTGAAGTTTGCAGACGACACCACCGTCATCGGTCTCATCAGGGATGGGGACGAGTCTGCCTTCAGACGGGAGGTGGAACAGCTGGCTCTCTGGTGCAGTCAGAAGCATCTAGAACTGAACTCGCTCAAGACTGTGGAGATGACAGTGGACTTCAGGAGAAATCCCCCCCCACTCACCCCCCTAACCATTCTGAAAAGCAAAGTGGCTACCGTGGACTCCTTCAGGTTCCTGGGATCCACAATCTCACAGGACCTGAAGTGGACCTCCCACTGCGTCAGCTGAGGAAGTTCAACCTGTCCCAGGAGCTGCTGATCATGTTCTACACCTCCATCATTCAGTTTGTTCTGTGCACCTCCATCACTGTCTGGTTTGGATCTTCAACCAAACTAGACAGACACAGACTACAAAGGATAATCAGGACTGCAGAAAAGATCATTGGTGTTGATCTGCCCTCCATCCAAGACTTATACCTGTCCAGGGTCAGGAAACGGGCAGGTAGCATCACTGCAGATCCCTCACACCCTGCACACAATCTGTTTAAACTCCTCCCCTCCGGCAGACGCTACAGATCACTGTACGCCAAAACTACCCGCCATAAAAACAGTTTCTTCCCCCAGGCTGTCACTCTGATCAACTCTAAACAGTCATAGAGTGTCAGACCTGTTTCTGTTACTGTGAAATAACCATGGAACTAAACATAACAACCCTGGATCAACCTGTCACTGTGAATGTTCATGGACATAATATTTTCATTTAAATGTTCACCTGCACTACTGCACTATTATCGTATTATTATTATTGTATTTTTATTTTATTTCGTTATTATTATTATTATTATTATTATTATTATTATTATCTTGTTATTTTATTTAGTTTGCACATAGTCTAACTACTCTTATATTTATGTTTATACTTCTTTTTTTATTTATTTTTCTTTATTCTAGTTGATTGTTATTATTTAATGTTACACTATCTGAGAGAGCACAGGTCACCAAGACAAATTCCTCGTGTGTATTCATACACTCTTGGTCAATAAAGTTGATTCTGATTCTGATTCTTAATGAAGCAGCAATCAGTGGGTTTTCTGCCTCTTTTGACCCAACTACATTTGCTAGTAGTGATGATGTTGACACTTTTATGACAAACTTTAATAGCAATTGTCTGTCTGCTTTAGACACAGTAGCACCAGCTAAAAATACTCCAGGCTCTAATAAGAAACCTTGTCCGTGGATGAATGAAGCTATTTTAAGCTTTAGGAGAAGCTGCCGGAGAGTGGAACGTTGTGGAAAACCACTAAACTCGAGGTGCATAGACTCCATTTAAAAGAAAATATAATGGAGCTAAATGAAATAATAAAGTGTGCGCGCTCTGCTTATTTCACTAATCTTGCTTTGCAAAATAAGAGAAACCCCAAGGTTTTGTGCAATACTATTAAAAATCTTGTTGCACCCTCACCGTCCCATGTGCCTGTACACACACAGGAGGACTGTAACAACTTATTTGTAAACAAAGTACAAGACATCAGGGCTAGCATCACTCCTCCCTTGGTTAGATTCTGCACTGCCTCAGCCCCTGTGAGCTCATAGGCCTCCTTCACTCCTGTCAGCCTACAGGATGTTCAAGTTTTAGTAGGAAAGATGAAACCCTCATCGAGCACTTTAGACCTTGTTCCTACTTCTCTGTTTTTAAATGTTTTTGATGTTGTTGGTCCTTGGGTGGTAAAATTGATAAACCTCTCAATTGTATCTGGCTCGGTCCCCAGCTTCTTTAAACATGCGATAATAAACCCCATTCTTAGAAAACCCAATCTTGATCCGGGGGAGCCTATGAACTACCGGCCCATATCTAAGCTTCCCTTCATGTCTTAAATCATGGAGAAAGTGGTTGCTAAGCAGCTAACCTCATACATGGAACAGCATGATATTTATGATAAATATCAATCTGGTTTTAGATCAATCCACTCCACTGAAAAAGCTCTTCTGAAAGTTTCAAGTGATGTGATGATGGCCGCTGACTCTGGTCGTTACACAGTTATTGTTTTACTTGCTCTGACAGCTGCCATTGATACTGTAGATCACAGTATACTGGTTGATCGACTCAAATCTGAGATGGGATTTTCTGGTGCTGTTCTCCAGTGTTTTACCTCTAATATAAATGGAAGAACTTTTAATGTTGCTATTAACAATGTTATGTCTAATATGTCCAACCTGTCATGTGGAGTAGCCCAGGGCTCTGTTCTGGGGCCTGCTTTGTTTTTCATTGTATCTGATGCCTCTTGGTCAGTTGATCCATGGTTTTAAAAATGTGTCTTATCATTTTTATGCTGATGATATCCAGTTGTACTGCTCCTTTAATGACTCAGAGTTTCACTTTTTATCTGAGTTCTTAGATTGTATGTGCCCCTACTCATCAGGGCGAATTCTTCAGTCTTCAGGTCAGGGTCTCCTAAAGACCCCAAAAACTAAATTTAAAACCTGAGGAGACCTGGCATTCCAGGCTGTAGCTCCCAGACTCTGGAGTAACCTGCACCAGTCTCTCAGGGAGCTCAACTGTGTGGACACTTTTAAAATACTGTTGAAGACTTCACTTTTCAGAAAAGCTTTTAGTTAACTGGATTTAAATTTTTTATTATCCTTTAATGTTGCTGCTCTTAAGATGTTTATGCACCCATGTTTTATTATTCTTTTATGATGTTGCACTTGTATTTTTAGCGCAACTCTGTACAGCACTTTGTGATTTGATCTGCAAAAAGTGCTTTATAAATAAATTACTTACTTACTTACTTACTTAATTATTTCATAAAAATGTCCACCGGAGCTAGTAACATGTACGCACGTGTGCGTGTGTAATTCAGAATTGAATTTACATTAGGAATTAAGTGTTTACAAGGTCAGTTTAAAGAGGATTTAACTTTTATTCCGAATTGAAGAGGAGTTAACGTGTCTTAAACTACTCTGCACTGGCTTCCAGTCAAATTTTGCACAGAATATTAAATCTTAGTTCTGACTTTCCGGACGTTACATGGCTAGGCCCCTCAATATATCTCGGACTTGGTGTGCCCCTACACTTCAGGGCGCAGCCTTCGGTCTTCGGCCAGGGTCTCCTAATGATCCCAAAAACTAATTTTAAAACCCGAGGAGACCTGGCATTCCAGGCTGTAGCCCCCAAACTCTAGAATATCCTGCACCAGTCTCTCCAGGATTTCCCTATTCTGAAAAGCTTCTACTTCACTGGTTTTATTTTATTTATTTTTTATTATCCTTTTATGATGTTGCTCCTGTGATGTAAATACCCCATGTTTTATTATTATCTTATGATGTTGCACCTGTTGTATTAATTTCTCCACTGCTCTGTACAGCACTTTGTGATTTTATCTGCAAAAAGTGCTTTATAAAAAAATTACTTACTTACTTAATTTCTCCAGGGTTAACATCATGCTGGTTCATTGTTATTTCCCAATTTATTTATTCAAATATATGAAAATACAATAGTTATCACTCTACACATTTCACAACAAACCCTGACGTCCCACCTTCAAACGCAACCTAATTTGGCCATCCATGAAAAAGCTACTTAACCTCCCACTTTTCTATGGCAATGCATACTTCCTACAGGCACTGCACTAATTTGTAAAAATGGAAAAATAAAAGTGGCCCAAGACAACTTCCTTGAGGCACCCCAAAACTGTGTATTTATCTCAGAATAACTACCATTGAACAGAGCAGTACATTTTAGGGTGTACTCACACTGGCAACAGGGGCCGTTCCAAGCTCACAGCAGGCAAGCACCCTACTCTGGCACGGTTCAGTGGACGCGATCACCAGCTCAACTACAGTAGGTTCCACAGACAAACACGTCATCACGTTCATTTACGACATATGAATGGGATTACGTCACCATCGAGCGACTTTGGGTATAGCAGACATGCGGTTACTCATATCTTCTGTTGTGTCAAGTGTATAGGGAGCAGAGCCATGAACGATCAACTGGAAAAGGCTATCGCTATAATGCAACTAATGTTGTTTTGGTCTAAATTCATGTCCACGGTTAGAAAGTTCATGTGGTGTCGGATTGAAGCTAACCGTGCTGCACACCTACGTAAAGTCACACGAAGGCGACGATAATGGAGAAAGAAAGGAGAGCCATGTTTACTACGTACCGATCATGTACAGCCATAAGGTAACAAGCAACCTACACATTCAAATGTTCAAATTGAAAAGACCCAAAATGATAATCACAGTTGTGTGTTTGTGATGCAGCTTTAACTGCTGAGGACGGAAAGTGTATTAAGCTGATACAGGGTTATGTTGCAGTTGCCTTGTGTTTTCCTCACTCACTGGTAAATCCTTTTGAAAGTTGACTCATGGAGTGATCTGTAATGGCAGTGATATATATATCAGAGAAAGGTAAAAATTGTTTGGATTGATTAATTGTTTACGTTAAGGGGCATAAATATAAGAAATGTTATTCTTCTTCTTACTGCTGCTTTCCAAATCAGGAGAATGTATAATTTGGATTGTGATATTGTGTGATGTACATGGGGAATCTTTGTTGATGATTATCTGTTGTCACACAAGCACATTTAATAACAAACTGCTTTACAATATGTTCCATTTTAGTTTTTTTTTCTTTTTTTTTTTTTCTTCCTTTGTCTGCACATGCTGTTGAAGGTTAACACTACAAGAAGTGCAATCTTTTAACAGCAATGCATATTTTGTTATTGCAATTAAATAAATTGATTTATTTCATTGCATAATTGTGACCATCACCAGCTCTCCCTAGGGAAAGGTAAGAAATACTTTATTAAAGGGAGGATGTAAAAAAGAGAGGGAAGTGTTACACCAAGGTGAGGGGGTGGAGGGGGATGGGGAAGTTAACAGGGAAGAGGGATACAAGATAGGAAATGGAATGGGTGGGGAGTAGTCGATAGGTTTCAAGTGATGCGATGTGAAATTGTGGTTGTGTATATTGTGCTTATTGTTGTGTTATCAAGCCAGTTTGGTGACCAGTGTGCGGCTTAGGAATAATGGTGGTGGCTGTGAACAGAGGAAGAAGTGAGTGGAAATTCCATAAAACAGGTATTTGGGAACAATGTGTCTATGGTTGAGCCCAGTATGAGTGTTATCCCACAGCCCAAGGCCAGTGCATCCATGACAAATGTATTTCCAAGAACCGCCACTGCAAAACCCACGAGCCGCCCCCGGGCCCGAAGAAGCAGTCAGGCCAGCAGCAAGAGCGGGCAATCTAGGGGCCCCCGGCGACCACCCCACGGCCAAGCAGCCCCCCGAACGCCCCCAAGATCCCAAGCCGAGAGGCAACCATCGCCCCCCCCATACACACCCGAGAAAGCCCCAAGGAGCCAAGGACCCAGCGCACCACGCCACCGATCCAACCCCCAACCCCCAGACCCCCCACCCAATCCCCCCCCCCACACCCCGGCGCCCAACCCCCCGAGGGGAGGGCCCAGAGAGCTCCCCGCCCGAGACCCCAGCGGAGGAGCCGAAGCCCACGCCCAGCAGACGACCAGAGCCACGCCGAACGGGCAGCCGGCGGGCACCCGCCGCCGAGCCCAGAGCCAGCAGGGACCCGACCCCAGGCCAGAGGGACCCGGAACGGACGCAGAACCAGGAGCAGCCCGCCCAGGGAGGACAACCACACCCCAAGCCGCATAAGGCACCAGGGGGCCGCCGGGAGTCTCCCCGCCGGCCCCCAGGCACCCCAACCTAGCCCCCCATGGCGCCCCATTTTAGTCTTTTTGCACGTGTGAGTGAGTTCTGTAGTGTGGCTTTAGAAGAAGGTTTGGGTTATGATGCACTCAGAATCCCATCTACCGGTGTTTTTTTTTTTTTAAAGTAGCAAAAGCAGCAACTCCTAAAATAAGCATAAAAAAAAAAAAACATCTATAAAATAAAACATATCGATATGTAATCTTATACATATCTATATTGCCAAAATAGAACACTCAATATATCTTGAATCTCGGTATATTGATCAGGCCTCACCTGTTTATGTATATATTTTATCTTATCTGATGAAGCTGAGCATAAACATGAGCACACAACAAATAATTATCAGTAATCTGTTATTGGCATTACTTTCTTCAAATTGTTATTGTAAATATCATCACTTGAATTTTATTATTCCTTACTTAATTTGTTTTTGTGATGCAGGGCCATCTGGCTTCGGCAAATAAGTGGTGTGTGGTAGGAAAATGCTATCACCAACTGGACAGATTCTGAATGGCAACAGTTGTGCGACGTCCTGAGACCACACATTCACAGGCGGTTAACTCCATTTAGAAAACCTTTGCCTGTGGAGCAACGCATTTGCAGTATTCTCTCATTTATTTGGGATTGGTCAGTCTACTGCAGTAACTAACAAATCATGTTGCTTCAGTTTTTGTTAAATGGATGCTGCCCGTGTACATTCGAGCACCATCCGAAGATGGCTTTAAAGCCATCATTCAAGGTTTCAGAGATCGCTGGGGTTTCCCTCAATGTGTTGGAGCTATTGATGGAACTCACATTGGCATTCTAGCTCCAAACGAAAATCCAACAGAGTACTACAACCGCAAAGGGTTTTACTCTGTCATTCTGCAAGGTGTGGTCGACCATCGCCTCTGTTTCTAGGACATCAATGTGGGTTGGGCTGGCAGAGTCCATGATGCGAGGGTGTTTGGTAGCTCATCTTTGTATATGGATGGTGAAAGTGGTACACTGTTCCCTCGTATCACAGAGAGGTTTGGAAATGTGGACGTACCACCGCTAATACTGGGAGATGCAGCATATCCACTGCTGCCATGGCTGATGAAGCCATTTCATGACAACCAGCACAGACCCCTGCACAGCAAACATTCAACTACCATCTCAGCAGAGCTCGAATGACTGTGGAGAGGACTTTTGAATGTCTCAAGGGAAGATGGCGATGTCTGCTGAAGAGATATGACTGCTCCATGGACAACATAAACACAGTGATTGCAGCCTGTTGTATGCTGCACAACTTCTGTGAATACAACAGTGAGCAGTATGATGGCACAGATGTACAACAGGATAACAATGATGTGCAGGGCAGCACTAATGAGGTTGCAACTACAACCACTGCACATGCCACAAGAGATGCTTTGAGTGCATATTTTCAAAGTCTTTAATGTGACCAAATTAAATAATGTTCACTGATGTTGATAATAAACAATTCCAATAAAGACAAGCATTTTTTGGAGATGAGTCATGATATAATTGAAAGTTATGGTTGTCTTATATTAAGTTTCTTATTATCACTTAAGTTTTAAGACAAGTCATATTTCATACAAATCCACTACTATTAGATATAAATTCAGATTGATACAACTCTAAGTCAGTAGAAAAGATAAATCCTTGAATGAGCTAAAACTGAAAGCCTATTTGATTTACTGTAGGTCATTTCCTCCTCTTCCTCTGCACACAACATAATCTAACTTATTTCTTAAAAATGTTATTATAGCTAATTTTACTGGTTAATTATTGCCACACGCAATGCTGCATGTGCAACAGTACCCAATTTAAGTTGTTTACTGATGCTCATTAAAAATTGTGTCAGGTTTTCCTGCTCTTCTCCAATACTAGATTTGTAAAATTAAAAAAAAAAAAAACAATTTTGGCCCATTTCCCTAAACAGATGAGTCAATTCCACCAACAGTTTGCAAAGCTATTTTTATTATACACAAATCACACAACATGCAAAAAAAAAAAAAAAACACACTACTACTGCAAGTAAGCGTCGCGAAAAAAAAAAAAAAAAAGGTAAGCGTCGCGCGGTACCAACGTCATCGCGTTTCGCACGCGAGTAGAGTCGGGTTGTGTGTGCGCATGCGCGGCCCACCATGCCAGTCTGCCACGCTGTTTGGACCACCTCTTCCAGCAGGACCATCGGGCCGTTACCCCCCCCTGCAGTGCAGTTCACACAATGGCCCCCCATGGTTTCACACATGCACAGAGCTGGTTAGGAACGGCCCTGGTTGCCAGTGTGAGTACACATTATATTGGTGGGGCAACTTCTGATCCACTCAGTTGCAGTATTTTAAAACCCATAACAAATCAACTTATCTAACAGTATATCATAGTCAAGTAAATCAAGATCTTAAATCTAATAATACAGTCCTGATAATTTTTTTGTTATCAATTTCCATTAACCAATCATCAGTTATTTGAGCTCAATCAGATGTTGTAAAGTGCCCTTTCTTTTGACAAAAGTACTAATTTCTCCATAGTTTTACTCAAAATTGGCAGAATAATTATCGGTCAACTGTTTTTTCCAGAAAAGGTTCCTTGCTATTTTTTGGAAGGGGCACTACTTTCTTTGAACAGATCACAAAGCAAAGCCGACATGTTGGATTCCCTGTCTCGGCATCTGAAGTGACGCCAAGAATACCAATATTGCATTTCCATCTTTGATTCTCCAAGCGGTCGGCTTTGTCCCTCAGGTCTCTTTGCGCAGACGTTCATTTGCCATCTCCAGATCCGAAATGCGTCAGTCCATGCTGTTTAGTGTTCAACAACACATCCAAAGCTGCAACTTCCTTAGTACACTCGGTCATGTCAGCCTTTAGTGCCCAATCCTGGTCCTCAAGGGCCCCTATCCAGCATGTTTTAGATGTTTCCCTCTTCCAACACACCCGATTCAAATGATTAACTCATCATCAAGCTCTGCAGAAGCCTGATAACGATCATGGTCATTTCAATCAGGTGTGTTGGAAGAGGGAAACATCTGGATAGGGGCTCTTGAGGACCAGGGTTGGGCACCCCTGTTCTGGATTATCCCCTGGACACCTCTGCTCTCTTGGCTGGTCTCTCTGTTACCGAACTCTGCTCTGCCCTCTGGTCTTCCTGCTTTGCCTGCCCCTGGTGCCTCTGCCCGCTTGTAATCACGGCCTGGTTCCAAGCAATAAAGAATCTAAATCCTATTCCTGCTTCTGAGTCCTCATCTCCTCATACAAAGTTCAATGTGATATTGACATACCTAAGATCATCAATGGCACAAGCCTGCCTCTCAGGACCTTCCACCATCTATCTATCAACCTATAAAAAAAAAGGATGGTCTGTGTGTTTGTGTGTCGAGCAAATATCTCCCCAACGCGGTGCAAGTTCGACCTGAAACTTGCTCAACGTGTTCCAAACACCCCAAGTGTGTGTATCTGTTATCTTGGAGTAATTTGGTCATTTCAAAATGTTTATTTTAATTTTATTTCACTTTTGGACGGCCCTGAAATGAAACCTTTGACCTCAGGGTGTGAGGGGGCGCTAGCTAGTTTGTTTGGGTTAAAAAAAAAGAAAAAAGGTCAATATTAAAAAAATGTTTTTGTACCGCTAAAAGTCATTTCAGTTAATAAATCATTGTTTTTTAATATTATTCCCGTGATTCCAAACTCACTTTAAATCTCAGGTCACAGACTTCACTTCCTCCTTCATCTCAATGAGTGTGGGCGGTGGCTGTGCTGACGGTCGTTAGCCGACCTTATCACAAACTTTCTGATTCTTCAGACAGAGGAATGTAACATTTTTGTGAGCGAATGGGTCCACTATGATTATTGTTTGTTCTGCACAACGGTGAGTGTTTCTTCTTATATTATTCTATGTGCTAAGAAAGATGCTAGCAGCGACAATGTAAACAAACACACACACACGGCTGATGCGCGTGCGTGCACTACATCGGGATGTACATGGTGAACGCACACAAAGCCGTTGAGAGAGAGTTGCGACTTTGGTGTTGCAAAACGTTTATTTTGCACATGCACACACACATACACACACACACACACACACACACACACACACACACACACACACACACACACACACACACACACACACACACACACACACAGTATTTATAATAAAAATATACTAAATGAGTAAAATAAAACTAAAAACTAAACAATATTATACAAAAAGTGCACAAACTGACAACATGTCCTCTTACCTGAGGTGCAATATTTTATTGTTTAGAAAAACAATGTAATGATCAATATCTATCATCCAGGGCTGGATGATAGATATTGAAAAAAATGAAAAGAAAAAAATTGTTGTGGCCCAAAAATACTCACATGGCAATGACCAAAGCAAACACACATGTAAATGAATTTACAACAAATAATTGAGAAACAAATTAACATTAAATGAAATTAGTAAAAATAAAAAATAGAAAATATAACAGTGTAAAGTATTCAGAATAGATATTGTGAAACATGTTAGATAAACTGTACAAAACAGCAGCTATAGGTTGCTGTAACAAATATAGCTATTCATGCTTTCACAACCATCAAACATCAGCAAGAAATGCTTTTTTCAATGCTTTTCTTGCCGCAAAATAATCGCTGAATAAAGTATCTATCTATCTATCTATCTATCTACCTACCTACCTCGTGGTTTATATCAATGATGGAAGGTCCTGTGAGGCAGGCTTCTGCCATTAATTAACTTTGGTATGTCTTTATCAGAATAAACTTTGGAAAGCTTCTTTCAGCTGATGCCACTGTCACTGGTAGGGTAAAACAAACCTAAAGAAAAGTCCCAAAATGTACAAACCGTTTTGGAATACCCTGCTCTAAGGATTATTGACAATTTAGGTCACTATCGCAGGGGAGTAATAAGTACCGTAATACAAAATATTTACAGGTTTTCTCAGTCACTTTGGTGCTTTTCTTAGATCAGAATGAAAAAAAAACTATTAGTTCAACCTTCACAACATTTAGTCATGTGTGCACATCATAGTAGCAATTTATCCTTCCTCTGAACAAATTGCAAATGCTTTTGGACATGTATCAGTTGCTTTCATACAATTCTCTGCTGTTTTATAACATTAGCATTTGCTTATATCATGTCAGTCAAAATTACCTATACTTATGGATACAGAATAGTCGTTCCCAATGAAACTAATAGTCTTCATGTCATTGCTTGACTAGTTATCAATTTCTGCCAAGCAAATTTTATACCTTTTTTTATCATTTTTTTCTGGAAATGTCTCCTAAATTGAACAAGGGATGATATCCGTTTTAATGTAGATGAAAATATGTGGCCAGACAGACAGGAACGTCTGATGTGCCAGAAGGATTTACCTATGTTTACATATGTACTGTTACAGTATATTGTTCATATTTGTGCACAGCTCTACCAAAAGGGTGTTTCTTATGTTTGTTCTAAATAAGAGACAGTAGTGTTTTTTTCTATTGCACAAAGCTGTAGAATTGTAAAGAGCATATACAGTAAAAATGTGAAACGTAGGTAGTCATTGTCTTGTACTCACTTCCCTAACTACAGCAATGTGTAACTTTACTGTAGTTTTCAAATGGATGTACAAATAGGGTAGAGTGCTGTCTTGAGCATTTTCAGGTTGCGTCACTGAGTTCTGACCTTTTTTTGCATTGGAAAACAATGACAGAATAAACTGTCATAATGAAAACATGACAAAGCCATTTGACTACCTTGTTCATAAACGATGATGCCAAGACTTCTCATTTTGATGACACTGGCAGTTTCATTGACATGGTTACTTGATTTTGAGGAATAGACTATCCTTTATGAGCAAGTGACGTGCTTTTGCAGTTTGCACTAATTGTTTTGAGAAATGCACTGTGCATCATCACAGCAGTGATGTGAGAAAAGCACCAAAGTGACTGAGAAAAACTGTATATATATACAGGTATACAGTATATTGGATTTTTGAGAAAAAATTATTTCCAGAGGACTACAGAAACACAAGTTTAATGAGTTAACATTAGCCCTGATATTTGGGATTCAAAAAGTAGATACACCTTTTCAAGCTCTGGTGCTTTTCTTGTAAAACATGCCAACATTTTATAAAAGCAGTCTGGGCGTTTAACGTGAACACAAAAGAATATGTTGAATAAGTCCCATGAATAACCAGTTTAATTATATTGGCCACTAATGATGATACTGGCACCTGAGACGAGAAAAGAACTGAGGAAATTTGGCCTAAAAATGCAGCACATAAATTGCCAAGATTTCCTTCATGCAGTATTCAAGCCCTATTATTGAGTGTGATGACAAACGCAGCCAAGGACTGCTGTCCTGCAATTAAACAGAAACACAGCAGGTTAGCTGCTCGTGCAGGTGAGTGGCGGAGCCAACCGGAAAACTACATTCAAAATCATGCTAGCTTTCGAAAATCCCCTACCCTACCTTATATACTATGCTGAGCACTAAACATTACTTATTCTTGACTGGTTTGAAGGTCAGTCTACTGTGGGTAATACATACAAAAGCAAATTAAGGTTTTCCTTACCTTCCCAAAGCTACCCTTCCCAATGGCACGCAATATCTGGAAGTGGTCAAAGTTTACTGTGAAAACAAAAAAGATCAAAGAGGAGAGTCAATCAAGAACAACATCAAGTGAGGAATAGTCAAGCAAAAGTGGAAAGCTTTAACTGCAGTTATTTTTGGGATTCTAGGTTAAAGACAACATTCAATACAAATTCAATCTGATGAAATTATTAAAATAATATCAAATATAATCTATTTTTATTGTCTTATACATAGGTACATACACATAATCCTTTCTCTCTACTTATAACCCATCCATGAGCAGCAGCGGGCAGCAGTTAGGGTTAACAGACTTCTTCAATGTCCCACAGTATTTTTTTAAATTTACTAGCCCTCATTTACCAACAATGCATGAGTTCACATTTGGTCATACGACTGGACCAACACATTCACACATTTGTATCTGACCAATCTCAGCATACAAATAATCAGGTGTTGATACATGCGGTGGCAAGGAAATAAACATTTCCAAGATTATAGAATAGAATAGAATAGATAGACTATTATCTGTCCTTAAGCAGTAACAGAAATTATTTTTTGACATGGCCACAACAGCAACCCATTCACCACAATAAAACACATTCAGCACAATAAAATACATAAAATTGGCTTAAAAACACACAATCATGATGTGCTTTTCGTTAGTGTGACAACTATAATTTATTTACATAAACTCGGTTCTCTGAGTAATATGAGCGAGATGTCTCACTATGGGATATACGCCTCTGCGTCATATCTCAGAAGCCCATTCTCATTACGCCAATCCTGATTGGGTGGTGAAATGTATTCATCCGGGACAGGTAGTCAAATGTGCATGCAAGCCAACAGGCGGCTGCAGACCCTGACTCGTATAAGCCAAAGCAATCGCGTCCATTATCCAGTGTGACAGACGTTGCTTAGTAACAGGCGGAGCCCAGAAGACGAAGAGCTGGTTGCTCCCCATGAAGCTCCCTGTCATATCCACGTAAGCGCGCACAGTGTGTATCAGACACAACAAATGAGGCCGCCGCTCACCCTGTGAGGCAGAGAAGGTCGTGAGGTCAAGAGGAGAACTCAAGCCCAAAACCTTTGGCACAAATGCCGGGTTGGGCTTCAGCACCATCCTCACATCGCCCGGGAAGAACTGAGCGCACGAGTGCACTGACAGTGCTTGGATGTCACTGACATGCTTAGCTGATGCTAAATCCAGTAGCAACACTGCCTTCCAGGATAAAAACTTCAAGTTTGCACTTCCCATTGGTTCAAAAGGAGGACGTTTAAGTCCCTCCAGAATCACAGCAAAATCCCACGGCGACACCAGCGGCATAAAACGAACGATCAGCGGATGCTGACTCGCAGTTTTACTCCCAAAGCCCACGTGAAAGGCAGCAATGGCTACCAGATACACTTCTAAAGTGGAGAAAGCTTTCTGTTTGTCAATCAGCTCCTACAAGATTCTCGACCATGTGAATGCCTGAAAATTCCCACAAACGCCCAGGATTATCGGCAGTTATCAGCAGTTCACTGAGAAGTTCGCCTGTGCCGATACTTGTCAGAAACGTACTGGGGGGCCGGGAGGGGATGTGCATCCCCCGCTGTGAATGGCTCTCATTATGTCTGGCCTCCCTGACTGAGTGAATGGCTGTAATTAATCAGCATTTCAATGTCTAGCCTGCCTGACTGAAACTAACCAACCATTGGATGAAACCATAGACAGTTCAGAAGTAAAATCACCTGTGATTGGACAGAAAGTCCCTCACTCATTGGTCACCGTTGGGACATATGGTCATATTTGCCCCTCCCATTTTCATTATAATAATAATACATTTAGTGAGAACTACACATCACAATAGCAGTTTATTGAGAATAAGAGGGACAGGAGGAACATATTGAAAGTAGAGCTTTATTAAAAAAATAAAAACAAACTTTATACTGTGTTCCCCTTGTCTGGGTCACACACTAAAACTCTTGTACCTCTTGGCTGCTTCAGGGTCATAAAAAGATGGAGCAGGTTTTTTAGTGGGTGAGCCATAATGCAGCCTTTTGTGGTGGGTTGCTTGATATTTGGAGTCATTTTCCAGTCTCTTCTGTAATGTTGAACACAGAGCAGAAAGCTCCAGGCTTATGAGGGATGGAGGCCAAACTATCCACCCAGCTTCCCCATCAGCTGTGCCATCCTCCTCATCAGACATCATGTCCAGAAGTCCATCTCTTCCTTGGCTAAAACATCTGTCCTCACTCCCAGCAGCTGGAAGCACAAGCAGTAGAATTAGTGATGTTCTATGGCAATGGTTCCCTAACTTTTCACAGTCCCGTGCCCCTTCAGATATTTAACTTAAAGCTATGTACCCCCTACTCCTGCACACTTCAAAAACAGAATGTAATGCTGAGTTTTTCAACCTTGGGGTTGTGACCCAATGTGGGGTTGCCTGGAATTAAAATTGGGTCCCCTGAAATGTCTAATTTAGATTAATTAAAAAAAACAGATTAAAATGTTATTTTTAAAAATGTTTTAATTCTTTTTTCAAATTATTACACCACACACAAAACAATCCTAAACAACTGTATTCTATTCTTTCACTGTGTCAAATATAAATCTAGTTAAAATAAAATGCAGCATGAAAATATCTGAGCTGGTGCATCTTCTCACTTTGTCACTAAATTAATCCTGGCAACAACAAACATTATCAAAAGCTAATTTTAGTCCCTGGAGATGCCAAAAATATGTGATATTACAATGGTGTCAAGAGCCAAAAAAGTTGGGAACCACTGATACAATGATAATGTCACATACAATGTAGCCCTACAGTAAAATGGTTCGATGAATTGAACCTATCCTGTTGAGGAATAATATATAATAATAATCTGTAACCATGGGTAGTCTGAAATCGACTAATGTGTAATTTGTGGCAATGCATGGAGACTCCTGACTGCTGGTCCATTTATAATATAGTCTCTAAATTAAATTTTATTATTCATGTACCCCCTTTGACAATTTGCGTACCCCTGGGTTACCTGTTCACCACTTTGGGAACCTAGGTTGCAAGATATTGGCCATGTTTACACGGGAGCTTTATTTCCTCTTTAAACAGGAAACAAAAGTGAATTCCTCTTTAACCTGACCTTGTAAACACATAATTCCTAATGCTAATTTAATTCCTAATTAAAGTTAATTCCGAATTAGGTGGCTGGTTTATTCCGTTTTTTAATTCCTAATTAGATAATTCCTCTTTCTTGTAAACACTTCACCTGTTTAAAGCCGCTGGTGATGACGTAATCCAAGATGGCGGCGACCCGGACTCCAGCCTAGACTATTTAATAAGAGCCTTAAAAGACATGGATATAATGAAAAGAGCAGATGGATGGAGGCATAAACATGCAGACTTTCACACGGACTTAGTAAACGGAACAAGCTTCACCGGTCAGCTGGCACTAGGACCTGGAGGCGGAGTAAATGTGTCCCCATACTGCCTTTATAGGCTGTAATATCATCAGTTTATCATTTTATCAGTTGTTAGAGCTACTTTCTTTACCAGGGAGCAACTATTTATTCCTGGTGACTGTTTTCCAGAGTTTAACTGGGCTTTTTTCGGTGATTAGTTCCTATCTCCCTCTGCTTCGCGGTGCAAACTGAAACTGTGTGTTATTGTCGAGTTGCTGCTTCAAAACTACAAACCAAATAAAGGTGAAAACAGTTCTCGTGTGGTCGTCTCTGTTACAGCCTACAATTAAAGGTTTGTTGTGTGTTTTTCCTGATAAACGTGATGCGTCACATTCTCCCCCTGTCCAATCAGAGCCTTCCCAACCCGCAGACCTAAAGTGGAATTATCTAAAGCCAAATAAACCAGTTTTCCATGTAAACCTAGTTCGGGAATTGCATTTCCATGTAAACACGAAGCAGAACACTTTAATTCCAAATGATTTCATTCAGAATAATTCCGAATTTAAAAAAAATCACGTAACCGTGGTCAGTATTTGTCAGCCATTTTGTTTTGTTTTTCCCTCCAAAATGTCACTAGTGTTACTCATGTAGGGAACCCTGGTTGATGTCCAAAGGTAGTAAAAACACTGTTGCACATTTGGAATTTTATCCCACTTTCATGACTCAAAAACAGAATGGAAAAAGGACCAACGAAAATTTCTTCAAATTCCAGACATTCCTGACCTGCAGACCCCTTGCTGACACACCCATCATCCTCCCCAAAGAACAGACACATTCCACAGGGGCACAGGGAAACCAAACACCCTACATCAGAGACATCTTTTTCAACTTGAAGATTGGAAAGGAAGAAATAAAAATAAAACTTATAACACTTTAAAGGCAGAGCTGTGATTTAAATGAATTTTAGACATGGGACCCCGATTTTAAGCATTGTTCTCTCCAGGGAAGAGACTCATAGTGTGCCTCCATCTGACATGTTTAATCACGAATGTAACCATCTTTCAAGGGAAATGTTTATAACTCTTCATATTCCATGATCATTGATCAAAGTGTTTTTGTCCTCTTTTGTTATGCTTAAAGCTAGAAATAATTCAAATCAGTCATTTAAGGGATAATCAATTGAAAGTCATTTTTCAAGGGTTCATACAATCTGCACACACCCATCCTCCATTTTAGACCTAACGTGGTAACACCCTATTTAGTTTAAAAGCACATGGAGGGATACAGTAGCCCCACCATCTTGTCTTCTTAACAGGAAAGTTAAGACTCTCGCTTATTTCTGCCAACCAATCAGGTCTCACTCACTCCTGCACCGCAAATGTGTTTTACCCAATCAGATAACCCCCTGACATGTTTATAAAAGTCCTTGCCCTTGCTCTTACGCTCTCTCAACGCTCTCTGGCCATCAGCTCAGTCCTCCTCTTTGCCTCTGACTTAAACAGTCAGAAGTTTTTCAGTTTAGTTATGCAGAAATTTTGATAAATTATTTGAACTTCTCTCCAGTCAGGAAGTGGCTGCAAGCCACTTCCATAATGACTAACTTTAAGTTTTATCTCCATTTTTTAAATTAGCCAAGCAGCTTTTTCCCATTTTTGGAGCCAGTCAATTTTTATAGCTTTCCATGAGTAACCTTTAAACGAACTCTAGCATCTTTGATTTGAGAACTTGTTGGTTAAACTACCTATCGACGTCGAGGAGTGGTGCCATGTGAGATGGAGAAACAGAACCCATCCAGGCCGACAGTATCCCCACGGGCCCTTACAGTGAATGAGTGGAAATATCCTCGGAAAAGCGCCAGGAAAAGCTTTTTCCCCAAACACTGCTGGTTACGCAGAAGGAGCTGTCATCATCACGCCTATTCAAAGGAGGGTAAGACTGCACGCAGCACAATTCTGGCAGAAAGGTGGTTTATAACTTAACAAATTCTCTCAATCAAAAACTCTAGATTAATAGTCCATAATTTTCATTCTGGTAAAGTTTTATTAATTTCATTACTTTAACTTTCCATTTTCCTTCTTCTTCCTCCTCCTCAGAGCGTTAGAAAATCCCTATAAATCCCAAATTCACACAAACATCTAATACACTCAGAATGTGTATATACCAAACATCCTTGTTTAAAATTTACATTTTGTGTGATACCAATGAGTCAAAATAACTGTGAATAATTGTGAAACTGCCTAATGCATCATCCGTGTACTTATATTAATAGCCTGTAAAATAAACATGTACATACTGTAAACGCTGTGTTTTTATTGACATTTAAACTTTTATTAAACCTCTATTCTGACATCAAGAACCCACTACAAAAACAGGGAACTGTAGCAATTAATTAAAATAAAGTGATCTAGAACACTTAAAAACCCAATTCTAGATGGCACCTCCGGCAACGAACATATTAAAATTAATATTTTTGAATATTAATTACCCCTTCCCCTACACTCACAAAGTACAAAAATAATAGGAATAGATTAAGCTCTACTTTGCTCTCTGCACATGCTCTGTGCAACGCCTGTTCTGTTGTACTAAAAAATCTGACCCTCCCTCTCCTCTGTCTGCAGCACCTTTCATGGCTTCTGCTTGAGCCCAGAAGTCTGGCTGACTAAATCTGAAGTTAATCCAGACTGTCTCATAGTATGTCTTACATGCCACTGGGAAAAAGAGAAGCAACAGGCATAAATATGTAAAATAACACAAACAACAAAACAGTTTTTTTTTCGAGATTAAAGTTACTTACACTAGTACAGTGCCTGTCAGAAGTATGTATTCATATAGTGGGAGCTTAAGTAGAGTTGTCAATTATGGGCATAATAATGACATACTCATTATAAAGGGGTATAGTTGCAGGTACAAAGTAAAATAGCGTATGCAATTTCCCTGGTTTAATTCTATGGGACATGCGCATGATAAATGTATTTTGTATCTTTTTTAATATAGTTTTGTGCATTTCTGTTGTCATTTTGTGCATTTTTTGTGTCGTTTGGTGACAACAAGAATGACTCACATCTGGCCCAATCAGTGAGACTTGAGAGCTTTGCTAGTATATCTGTGTGAGCGCGGCTGCTCAGACGCCCCTCCCCCTTCTCCGGTCTAAAATATCTTCCCCTCTCTCACTGGTGTGTTTGCAGTCCGTGTCTGCTTGGCTGTGTGCAGCGATTGGCTCTGGCTGCACACGTGACTCTAGCTCGGGTGAGGAGCTGTGCTGTGAAATAGATATAGATATTGCGCCCCCTCACACACTGAGGTCAAAAGCTGAATAGGTTTCATTTCTGGGCCATCCAGAAGT
The DNA here is from genome assembly GCF_900634775.1 of Gouania willdenowi. Lineage (NCBI taxonomy): Eukaryota > Metazoa > Chordata > Actinopteri > Blenniiformes > Gobiesocidae > Gouania > Gouania willdenowi. The sequence goes on along the minus strand of NC_041058.1, from coordinate 27,648,738 downwards.
TAAATAAAATTAAAATAAACATTTGGAAATGACCAAATTACTCCAAAATAACAGATGTACACACTCGGGGTATTTGGAAGCCGTTGACAAAGTTTCAGGTCGAACAGGCACCGTATCGGGGAGATATTTGTTCCACACACACCCACACACAGACCATCCTTGAATTATAGTATAGATAGAAGATCCTTGAATTACAGTATAGATATAAAGACTCCAGTGTCCACTCCACACATGTCTGGACTTGCAATGAGAGTTTACATCAAATACAAAGTCACAGTGAAATTGTGGGGCGAGCTCAGTCCGTCACAACAAATAACAAATAGCATCAGGTCAGATACATTTACTTATATGTTCTTTTTTCTTAAAATCTTACCCTTGTATGAGGTCATAATGCTTTTCGTTTCCCTCCGAGTTGTGTAAAAGTCGTACCTTTACCTATAAAAGAAAACAAATAAAAGTTCACTTTGGTGAAGCAGCAGGGACTTACATTCACTTTAAATCTATTATTATTTAACAGGGTCACAATTCATCTGTCTATTTGGTTCTGTACTTGTAAGAGAAAAGTTCTCACATGCACACAAAAGCAAAATGGTTTTCACAGGTGTAAATATTTTTTACACATACACAGAGGTTATTTTGCATACAAGAATATGTTTTACAAATACAAATATTTTATTCTCAGATTTTTTTTGCAGACAAAAAAATGATTTAATAAATACAAATTATTTTTTCACACAGATATTTTTTTTTGAGCACACAAAATCTTTATGACCCTAATTTGATCCCAAATATGTGACACAGAAATATGTGTAATGAGTGTAACACTTACTTTTTGTTCCCCTGGGCTAAACCCCTGCAGCATCCATAGATCAATAACAGGATCACCTGCCAGGGATGGACCAGGTCTGTCATCAATAAGATCAGATCTGTCGCCAATACACTGGTCAGGGAACAAACAAGTCTGTCAGGGGTCTCATGAAGAACAAGTATGCATAAATAAAAGATTTGATCCTAAAACAGGTCCATCACCACCAATCTGGCCAGTGATAGGGATGGACGTAGCCCTGGGTGGGTGGGTGCACAGAACGTAACGTTAAGTCCAGTTTGAACAAAAACAGAGGTTAGCTTACCTGCTACGTTGTGCGGAGCTCCTCAAATCATACCTCAATGCCATTGTAATCGGCATTAGACAACGACCGTCCACCGAGGACCCCGTCTAAATTCTACTTATATCTTGTAAATGTTACACCCCTGAAAAAAAGGAGAAATAATCACAAAAATGATTCAGGTCGGTTTCTTCACCGAGTGTTTAGTAGAATCAAATACATGTTTACAAAACTATAACAATATACAAAAGTACACATTTACAGCACTTTCTTACATTAAAACGAATAGTGGTGGAGGTAAGATACACACATTTCCTTTAAACAAATTAAAAATAGTATTTAACTGCAATAAATCATTTTCTCACTCTTTTCTTTCAAGCATCAAATATGTAAGTCTTAAACTTGTATTGAGCTAATCAAAATGCATAAATCAAACTACATAGAACAGTAAAACATATTTTAAACTCATCTTTGCTCATATGAAACAAGCTAACAACAGAACACGCTACACATGGCACGGGCTTGTGTGCGAACTTACTACTGTTCATAAAACTTAAAGGGGACATATCATGGTTTTAAATCCTTCCTTTTTAGATATAAATCATACAGTTGTGGTCTATATAAAGCGGAACTGCAATGCTTGGGTCTGAATTCCTCATTATTATAGCTCCACAGGCCCCTTTTCTGATGTGCTTCTGAGAGCAGCTCATTTTGGAGCGGTCTCTTTTAATGCAAATGAGACACTTCATACCCCGCCCCCTCTCGGTTCAACTCCACCCTGCTCGGCCATTTTTGTAGTTTGATAGAAGAGATACGGTTATGTAGTGGCACATAAACTTTTTATTCAGAGTTTATTTACAAAATGTCAACAACAGAAGACTTGTCCATCCAGCCTTACATGTTCGAGCCAGAGTCGGACCCGGTGGAGCGAGATGAAAATGAAGATGATGAACCTGCAGAACCCTAACAAGTGAGCTAACACTTGCTAACGCTAGCGCCAAGCTAACGTCACAAAATGCATTTTAATACAGTCTTTTCGGAGACAAAAACGGCAAAATGAAATGACTAATGAAAACTTCAGACTTAAATTAAATCACGTAGGCCATATCATCAAGGATCTAAAACGAGCACACAGCGCTAACACATGAAGTCTGAAGACGGTGCAACTGCTAAGCAACGGCAAATGCTAACAAAACAATGACAGGGACGTCTTATCATCACACTTTTTAGCGTTATTTACAGCTTACCGAAGTGCTCTGTTCGTCGTCTCCAAAGATAGAAGGAATTGACCCCTCAATCAGACAAAGTCTTTCGGCAAATCCTTCTTTATACTGGCGAAGCAGTCATCCTTGAAGTGCTTCACACACACAAAAATGACCTTACCCACAGATGTGGGTACATTTCCGTGAAAAATAAAACTCAACCAGGCACTTCGAAAAAGGTTCTGATGCTGGGAGACGGTGTAATGAAGCGTGTGGGTTACTACATCCACCAACTGAACATTTTGACTTATCCTCTCGTAACTTCGGCATCCTTGAGCTTGGACTACAAAATCACAGCGAGAAATAAAAATGGCGGATTGCTCAAAGTGTTGGGCCTGGAATCGATGTCTTAATTTGGCAGTTGCACTGCAAATACTGTGACGTAATAGTTAAAAAAACGTAATAGAGAATAGAAAAATCGAAACAGATTGAAAAATATGAGCAAAACAGAATATAAAGATATCAATGGAGCACCTAAAGAGACTCATTTGATTTTTTCTGTACTTCTAAACACTCTAAATATACAACAAAATGCATTTAAGGGCTAAAAAAGTAGATTTAGCATGATATGTCCCCTTTAACTCTTATCAAACTCAAATATCAAAACTACAACGTCACAAAACTCTTTACTTGTTCGTAACTTATTTCTGACATAAAAGCTGTGTTTCTGAATATAAACATACCTGAAAAGAGGAGAAATTATCACAAATGTGATTCAGGTCTGCTTCATCCAACAGGAGCGTTAGCAGAATGAGGAAAACTGCACGTGTGGGGGTGAAGACAAAACCAATCGATCCCAGATATTCTAACTCAGAACACTCAGTGGATCACAGATAAACATCACTCAATCTCAATTTTAACAATAAAGAGTCAAGTAAATCATGTCTATTTAATAGTCTTTAAACACTTTTAACATTTAACTGTTATTTAAGTATTTAAACTCATGAACTCAGTGTTTTAATCTAAACTATTAGTGCATTGCTTTTTAACTTGTCACATATAAGTTGTGCAATTTACAATACATTACATCCCCAACAAAATAAATACACAAAAATTACAAAAAAAAAGAAAAAATCACCAAAGAAAACAACACAAATACACAATAACTCCAGAAATCATACATTTTATAGGAAAAATACTGTACACAAAAGGACAAAAAAAATGCACAAAATGTCTCATAACATGACAACAACAAACATACACAGAATTACAAAAACATGCAAATGTACTACAAAAACTCTTTGTTCCTTCCACATGCAGCCCTTCGTATAATTTTCCAAAGTAAATGTACAAAATGGCAGAAAAACACAGAAAACAAAGCAAGAATACAGTAAAAAAATATATATAAAGAGTTACAACATTGCAGGAAAATACTGTAAAGACAAGAAAAACACAGAAAATACTCCAAAAGCTGTACACATTGAGTTACCGTGTATGAAATGCGATATACAAATAAATTTGCCTTGCCTTGCCTTGCAAATATTAACCAAATGACAACAGTAATGCACAAAATGGCTCACAATAGAAAATGACAACAAAAAGACACAAGAAGACAAGAAAAACACAAAAAATGACTCTGCAAACACACAGTACTAACAAACTAAAAATTACAACACAAATGCGCAATAAGACTCCAAAAAACACACATTTTACAGGAAATATATATATATATATATATTTATATATATATATATATACTATACACAGAATGACAGAAAAACACACAAAACTATGACAAAAATGAACAAAACGACAACAGTAATGAACAAAATAACACATTAAAAAATGACAACAAAAAAGACAAGAAAACTCAAAAAATGACCGCAAACCCATAGTACTAACAAACAAGGAAAATCATAACAGAAATACACAAAAGTGACTTCAAAAAACGCAAAATGACAACACAAGTACATATTATGACTCCAAAAAAACATAAATTTTACAGGAAAATCACACAAGGAGCAGGGCAACCACAAATGACAGAAAAACACACAAAATTACTATAAAAAGTCTTTGTTCTTTCTTCGTTCTTTCTTTGTCTTTGTTCTTTCTTGTGTTAACTCTCAGATTTGTCATTATTCTAAATTTAGACAGGAAGCCACATTTTTAATTGGAATAAACCAGCTACCTAATTCAGATTTAAGTTTAATTCAGAATAAAAAGTACATTAGGAATTAAGTGTTTACAAGGTCAGTTTAAAGAGTAATTACCTTTTATTCTGCTTTAAAGAGGAATTAAAGCTCCAATACAAACATGTTGGCTCCCAGAGTGTTTGTCTAGTGTGTCTTTTCGGTGGAGACAGTCCTGATTAGCATTTGTAGAGATCACGGTATGGTCATTTACATGCAAAAACCTTACCCAGTCCTAGAAGCTGGGGGGGTGACTTTCTTACTTTGTGCTGTGAGTTTATGGCAATTCCTGGCAGTTATCTGGAGCTGACTGGAACTTCCAGTTGACTCAGAGTTAACAGCAATTTACAGTGACGAAAACTGCCGGAAATCCCACTTTTCATGCAGTGTGCAGGAATGACAAAATCACTCCCACAGAACACTGAAACGGGAAGTGTCCAGTACGGTGACACCAGTCCTCAAACACCCTCCACTTACAGTCGTACAAAGACCTAGTGGAGGAAACGCGAACGCGCTCTATGGTGGTAATCTCACGCTGTGAGAGTCCCGCGGCTGACAGATTACGCCACTCAGGGGCCAAGCCCATAACGCTCTGGTACCCTTTTTCCACCAAGAAAACGGAATTTAATTTTGGAGCTTTTGTTGGAGCTGGAGCTGAGTTAGAGCTACTCTTGTTTAGCTGAAGAAGGTTTGGTTTTCCACCGCAAAAGCCGCAAGTTGGAACCATGTCCTTGCGTCACCTTAAAATGTCAGTACATCACTGATTACGTAGGAGTTTACCCATGAGCCATAACAAAGCCCATGCTTTGACGTCTTTGTTGACATTGTATGTTATCCTATCCTCTGTAAATATTCAGCCGAAAATCTCTACCCATCTTCAATGGAGTCACAGGAATATGCAACAACGTTTAAGAACACAGGTAAGTATCAAAAACGTTTTATTTCTTAACAAAGACCGTGTTAGTGTTAGCCTTTGCTAAGCTACTTAGTGTAGCAAAATGATGTGCATCGCACGTGTGCCTAGTAAACCAATCAAAGCAGGAAGTTGCCCTATATAGTTGTGTAGACATCATCTTGCTGCACGTTGACTCTTTGGCTCTGGCGCTCCGTTCGCTTCCTGGTGGTCTCTCACCGGATCTCCGTATTCTGTTTCTCTACCGGCACAGGTAATGTAGCAGCGGCTGCTGCTGTGTGGACTACTTCATGGTGTTTTCTTAGGTTTATCGATCGGTTTGCTTTCAGCATGACACGTTCAAACACCGCAGCCCACTCAAGTGGTGCTGTGCTGACGATCTGCTAACTGGCTGCCTTCTGCTAGACATCCATGCTCCATTTCCACACAGGTAATGTCTGCTTCAGTCACTGCACCAATTCATTGATTTCTTTTGTCGATTGCTCGGTGTATTTACAGCACAGCAAGCTAAACAATGCTCTGAGGCTTGGTGCTCGCTGGCTGTTTTGACAGCTTTTTTGCCAGCCGTGGTTCGTGTTTGCCTGGACAAATCAGCCGCACGTTGTTTTCTTGTGCGCGAATATGCTAACAATTACGGTAATCTTTATGCGGATGATATTTTACTCTATTTGGAAGAACCCCAATCCTCATTAGAAGAATTATTTAAACTAATAAACAGCTTCTCTAAACTATCAGACTATTCCATTAACTGGTCAAAATCATCAATCCTTCCTTTAACGAAAAATTCATGGAACCCAGCAACCCAAAACCCACAATACCCCTCCCCCACAAATATAATTAAATATCTAGGCTTAAATATATCACCAAACCTAAATGAATTAATTAAACTGAACCTAGACCCTCTGTTGGATAAAGTCACAGAAAACCTGCGGAGATGGAACAATCTCCCCATCTCACTCCTTGGCAGAAAAGCCTCAGTTAAAATGAAAATCTTACCTAAAATAAACTATCTGTTCTCTATGATCCCACTGAAACCACCAACACAATGGTTCAAAAGATTAGATTCTGCAATTACAAAATTCTATGCTAGGAATAAAAAATCCAAAATAAGCCTTTCAACTCTTCAAAAAAATAGAAGTGAGGGAGGGTTGGAAGCCCCTAATTTCACGCATTATTACCTAGCAAACCAAATTCTATATTTAACAGAATGGCTAAAACCAAATCAATACCACAACACCTGGCTAGAAATAGAACAGCTAGACTGCAAACATATTAAACTCTCTGATCTCCCTTTTATCACTGCGACCCTCAAACGTCATAACTGCTTTAAAAATCCACTGATTGCCTCCACCCTGACTGCGTGGTGGAAAGCCCTGGACATTACAAATGTTCAATTAAAAACACGCATGCTGTCTCCAATCTGGCACAACCCTGACTTTAGAAACAGAAAAACACCGCTCTATCTAAAAACATGGGAAGATAGCGGAATTATTCATCTCCAAGACCTCTTCGAAAATGATAAACTCAGGACATATAACAATCTAACCCAAACATTTAATATAAATAAAAGTAATTTTCTTCAATACCTACAAGTAACAGAGACAATTAAGAAAAATACAGCAATAGATTTAATCACCTTGCAACCTCCAGAACTGGCCATATATATGAAAAAAATCTGAACAAAAACAAAAAAACTCTCAAAAATATACAGAGCACTCTTGAACACTAACTCTAATCACTTACCAATCGCTAAATGGGAAGCTGAACTCTCAATCACCATGAACACCGATTTCTGGACAGAAATTTGTTGCAATACCTTTAAGATGACTAAAAACACAAATCTTCAGCTAATTCAATACAAGGTACTCCACAGATCCCACATTACCCAACAGAAAATGTATAAAATGGGCTTCTCCCCAAAAGACATCTGCTCTCAGTGCACCCAGGGAACAGCTGATTCATATTTACATGCCAGTTCAACAGTTTTGGTTTCTAATTACTGAAAAACTGTCCATTTTGGACTACAGGATTCCTCTGTCTCCAAATCTATGTCTGTTAGGAGACCTGAATATGCTTGATATTCCAGCAAACCAATCACAATCCATTCTTGCGGCACTTGCCATAGCAAAAAAAACAATATTAGTGAATTGGAAAAATAAAAAATCCTTAAACATAAACCAATGGCGAAATCTCCTCATAGAATTTATTTCCATGGAAAAGATGTCTGCTCTCAGAAAAAATAAAATAACCTGCTTTGAAGGAGCGTTGGACTCCTTTTCTAATTGCATTGAATCTTGATTTTTCATTTTTAGCCTGATGATCTAGCCTATAAGCAACTGCCAGCACCACTCTTTAATAACACACTGATCTAACTGTAGTCCTGGACCTCCATGGGCTTGTGGGATGGCCTTGACCTGGGTGGCTTGAGTGGTTTGCTGGGGTGTTTTGGGTGCCTCTGTGGGGGCGTGCGTCCCTTTCGGGTGGTCTCTGGGCGGTTTGGTGTTGCTCTCCTGCCCCCTTCGTGCACGTCTGGGTGGCCCTTGGTGCCGGGGGCCTGCGTGTCTCTCTGCCACTCTTTCCTCTTGCTCTCTGTCCCCCTGTCTCGTCCTCCCCCCCTCCTCCGCCTTCGCTCGGCGCCTGCTCTCCCATTGGGTTTGGCGTGGGGGGCTCCTGTTGGCCCGGGGTGCTACCAGACAGGCCTCCTACATGGCCACTTCACATCACTCACTCCCAGCTGGTCTGGCTCACCCACTTGTTGCACCACACTCACATACCCAACCCTTGGGGGGCTCCCTTTGCGGGGTCTCTCCGGGCGGTGCCGGCCTGGTGGGGCGTGGGGGTGACCCTTCCCTGTGGGTGGGGCTTGGCGCTTGTCTCGTCTCCTGGTTGCCTTGGGAGCGCGCCTCGCGGCGTGTGGGTCCGGGGCGGCTTGCCGCGCCGGTGTGGGCGCGCTGGGTGGGTGCCGGCGTCTGCACCGGGGTTGCTGTGGCTCCCTGGCCCCCGCTCTTTCTGCTGGCCTGGCTGCATCTACTGGTATACGATGCACTGGCACGCCTTGGGATGTGGGATAAAACTCATACTGGGCTTAACCTTAGACACGTTAATCCCAAATACCTGCTTTAGGTACTACCACTCATTCCCCCTGTTCACAGCCACCACCATTATAGCTAAGCTTCACACTTGTCACCATACTGGTTGGATTACACAACATAATAAGCACAATATATTCTACAACCTCACATCTCACCCTCACTGCAAAACAATCTATTCTTCCCCACCTTTTCTATTTCCTACCTTGAGTCTCTCCTCCCTGCTCCCTTTCCCCTCCCCCTCCCTCTCCACTTAGGTGTAACACTGCTCTCCCTTTTTATATCCTCCCTATAATAAAAGATTTCTTACCCTTCCTTAGGGAGGGCTGGTGATGGTCACAATTAAGCAATAAAATAAATCAATGTATTTTATTGCAATAACAAAATATGCATTGCTGTCTCAGAATGATTGCACTTCCTGTGGTGTTGACCTTTGACAGCATGTGCAGACAAGTAAAAAAAAAAGAAAAAAAAAAAAAAACAATTACGGTAATCACAATGAGCTTGACCGCAGTCTGTTTTGCTGGCCATCACCAAACACAGCAGGGTTAGCAGTGAGCTCACAGGTGAGCAGGGAGCGTGATCCTATACAACGGTTCAGTATGTACAGCGCACACAATCCTGATTGCATTTTACTTTTATTTTAAAGAAGAAAAATAATGTTAAATTAAAATATTCATTTTATATCTTCATGGCAGAGACTGACGAGGCCGTTTAACGCCATAAGAACCACTGCTGCTTTGCCTTGCTTTGAATCGCCGCACGGCGGCTTCACCCTGTTCTAATTGTATTTTGTTTGCTTAGCCTCATTTTTATACGCTGTATTACTAGTGTTGTGTTCAAGACCACATTATTCGAGACCAAGACTGGCCCGAGACCAAGACAAGACCAAGATTTCCAGGAGCCAAGACCGAGTCAAGACCGAGACAAGCCGAGACCGAGACCAACACCAAGACCATAAACATTTTTTTTTTCATTTAAAAAATGTATAAATAAATAAAATCATGACAAAATTCAACAGTTATATAACATTCTCACTTTAGTTTTAGTTTCTTTTAAATACATTTGACGGAGAAAAAAGGTGCCTGCAAAAAATTAACTAAAATATTAAAACTGCTACTGATAAATTCACAATTATTCTACATATTTGAAAACAAGATTTTTATGTCAGCTGAATGTACAGCAAGTGTTTAAAAGTATTTCTGCCAAGAAATAACATGGTGAAACTAAATAAAACAAACTCAAACCCTGGAACAGTCATGTAACAAATCAATCAATAGTTCTTGTTGAGAAAAATTATTATTATTCTGGATACAGTGGAAACAGAAACTATAAAAAATAGTTATATTGTGAACCTATTCATATTGTGGGGAACATATTATATACATAAATGTAATTGGAGTCTAAAGCCACAAAAAAACATCACTTTAAAAAGAAAATAGACTAATATAAAACCTCTTTACAGTTATTTGAGTTATTCTGCGCTTGCGTGACTTGCGGCGATGACGCGCTGGTGACGACATAATCCAAGATAGAGGCAGCCCGGACTACAGCTGACACTATGTAATAAAAGCCTTTAAAGACATGGAGATAATGAAAAGAGTGGATGGACAGAGGCATAAACATGCAGACTTTCACACGGAAACACACGGACTTATTAAACACACACAGATCTCGGTAAACGGAACAGGCTTTGCCGGAAACCAGGCACTAGGACCCAGAGACGGAGTAAGTGCGTCTCGGTACTGCATGTACAGGCTGTAATATCACCAGTTTATCATTTTACCAGTTGTTAGAGCTACTGTCTATACCAGGGAGATCATATTTATTACTGGTTATTGTTTTCCAAACACACACACACGCACGCACGCACGCACACACACACACACGCACACACACACACACACACACACACACACGCACACACGCACACACACGTGTCACTCAGTCACATTAAGGAAGGTTGCAGTCATTATACAGGGTGGATTAAAGAATGAATAAAGGATTGTTTTATCCCGTTCTTCTCCTTGTTATTATCACATTATAAAAGAGTTTAAAAATAGCAGGAATTAGTGCTGGTCTCTAACGGTCTTGAGGGAAAATCCCGAGTCCGGGCAGCCCGAGTCCGAGACAAGACCAAGTCAAAAAGCTTCAGAGAGCGAGATGAGACCTTGAATATTTGGTCTCGAGACCAAGGCCGGTGTCGACTACTACAACACTATGTATTACTGTGCAAAGCTCTCACGCGCCGTGTATAACATGCCGGATTTGATTTGTCAATATGTGTGATGTCTCTGTCTGCGCTGAGCAAAGGGGGGAGGGGCGGAGTTACAAACACAGCAAGAAGATAAACAGGAGGGAGGGAGAATATGGAGTAAGTCATCTCTTCATTTGATTTCTGAATGTTAGGGAATGTTGTGTCTAGTGAGCTGGTAATTAGTGATATTTGCTAACAGCCTGACCGGAGTGTGTGAACTAGCCTAACAGTTAAATCCTTGCTAATTTCAGCAGGTATTCTTGCACCCGAGATGAGGACCTGTATTCACAAAAGTTTTTTTCTTAACTCTAAGAGAACTTCTAAACCGCGCTAAAAGTTTTTAATGTAGGAGGGGTTTTTTTGTCTGTGTTGCCATTTCTGTGGTCATTTTGTGTATTTTTCCTGTGAAATATGTTTTTTTGACCAAGGGTCATATTGTGTATTTGTGCTGACATTTTTGATTTTATGGAGTCATTTTTGTGTATTTCTGTTTTGCTTGTTAGTACTGTGGGTTTGCGGAGTCACTTTTGTGTTTATATTGTCTTTTGAGTACTTTTGTTGTCATAAAGAGGGACATATGTCTACAGCCTTCTATCAGGGCCATAATTGGGATGAGTGATTGTTATGTTTAACTTTATTTTGGTTCTGTATTTGGTTTGATCGCCAGTTTAGGTGGTTATTTGTTTTTGACTATATTGGTTTATCTGTGCCATATCAGCCCAGTGTCGACAGCTAAAGCTGGGGATGTGTTTAATTTCTGTGTTACAGTATCAATCACCAATTTCCCATCTCCTTTTTGGACTGGAGACTTACAGTGGGGGTCGCGGTGGTGGTGTCCTCTTTTGTGTGCTGTGTAACCTCTGGGTTTGGTCTTTTCATCACTCTGTGTGTGAGTGTCATGAATTGTGGGGTCCTATTCCCTCCCGCTGGTAAGCTCTAGCCCTTTTGGGGGTCCCCTTCCCTCACAGTCCTACGGCATTGTACCAGGAACAGTGTCTCAAGATCCATATTGTAAATCAACCTGAGTGCCTTATTTACAATCTAATTATATCCCAGGGTGATGTTGTCTGACTTATCAATTATAACCCTTGTGTACATCCTCACCTTTTGTGAGGTAGGTCCCGCTCGCCACAATCAGCTTTGACTACGCTTGCATAAGTACAGCAGATAAAGGCATTAAGTTGATTTCGATATGTTAATCATTATAGATGCTCTTAAGGCTGACTGCCTGTGCATGTCCATTATGGCGCTGCTGGTGGGACTCAATAGGACCAGAATATCAGTTTGTGTCAAACTTTCGTGTGCTGATGTCATTCCATTCATCTGTGTTTGGACCGAGGACCTACTGTGTGTGACTGAAGAGATGCTGTTGTATTTAAATAAACATGTTTGTGTGTCCTTCATCATGCTGTTCAACTTGTGTTATTAATCGACACCTTATTGACCCACATTTGTTTTTTACCTATTGCTGCTCTTTCATTTGTTTCAATAAAATGTTTTATTTGAGGAAATCTCAATTGCATTCTATTTAAATATTCTACTTCATAGGTGAGTATTGCATGAACTTCACAATTTTATAAATGTATGTAAAAAAAAATAAATAAAAAAAAATAATAAAACCTAATAGTATGCGCTACAGCAGGTTATCTATCTATCTTCGGACAAAAAATAATAAATGCTGGTGTTTGAAACTCAGAATGTGTGGATGTAATCAGCAATTAAATTATCTGAAAAAAAAAAAAAAATGTGTGTGCTTACAAGTAGGTATTAAACAATGAACTAAGTCCTTGTAGAATACAGAATAAGTAACTTTATTTTAACAAATTAAAAATAGAAACAAAACACAAGCCAACTCAATATATATTTACATTTACTTGAAAAAAGATACTACGTTATAAGAGTACAAAGAAACATGCTCTCAATCAGACATAACACAACGTGAGCACGCAGGCTCGTGCTTTCACTCATATTAACCAACCAAACTCACATGAACATAAGTACACATCAACAATATGACAACTATACAAGAGGTGGGTACTCATGCTTTCATTTACGCACACAACTTCTAGTTAACTCGTCACTTTACCGCCGAAGCCCACTGATCAACTTGTCAACCACTTACTGCTAACACCCATTCTCCGAGTCTCGTACTGATCACGTAAGTCCACCTCTCGCGTTAACAGCGGTGAAAACATATTCCGCACACAAAAATAGATAAACATATGCAATTATTATTAAGTATGGAGCCTTTTCTACAGATTCTGGGTTTTCTATTACAAAGGGCCAAAGCTTGCCTCTATCTGCTCTAGAACCAACACCAATCCAACCAGTGTTGTGAAGTTCATCATGTGCTGGAGATTATGGACGTGGTCCTGGTCCATTAACCGTGTCCCTGACTGCTCCATTCTTTTTAAGGCTTTAAGTTGAGACTTTTAATTTCTGCTGTCTCATGTTTTCTGCTCTCTTCTCGAGGTCAGCTTCCCAAAACACATCTTATCCCTCAGACACGGAGGCATCACACAGTCACATGCCTACACACACTCACATAGTCACACATACACACCCAATACACATCCATTCATACACACAAACACCATACACGCACACACCTCCAACACTCACGACAATCAGGAGATACCAAAGAACTGGTTGTTTTGACCTAAAGAAGAAACTGTCTCTTTTCACTCTCTTCCCTCACCTCCTCATCTCTGCCCTCTTTATCTCCCGGGGGGAGGCGGGAGGGGGACTGAGGGGGAATATACGTGATGAGTTAGAACTGTGGGCCACTCGATCATCGGACGTCCGCCCGGGGCGGTCACTAATTTTGTCCATCTTTGTACTCCTTTTTACTTAGTTTTATAATAAACCTTTTTTTATAAAATCATCAATGCCTCGCCTGGACTCCATCACTCAACCAGAGCAATAAATCATGTCTCCAAATGAGTTCAACCGCAAATTTGCCGTAACACATCTTCCTCCTTTTTTCCTGCATAAAAGCGTTAAGGATAATATTTAAATTTGAATGTTTTATTAATTTTAGTCTTCACAAAAAAACAACACTCAATTGTGGAATCCTTCAGCCACGAGGGCATAGGTTGCAGCAAGGCTAAATCATACCTACCCCATCACAACAAAACAAAACAAGGTTCTCTTCATAATGTCACACGCAAAAAATATTTAGCTTATATTACTATTTTTGACAATATACATTCAATATGTATTCTACACAAGTTTTATATATACAGTACATACATTCACATCAAACAAATACACATACATACACACATATACACACATACATACATACACATGAATGTATATGATGTACATAATATTAATATTAAACTATTTAATATTTTTATGAAACAAATTTCATCAATTAAATTAGAGTAGTAATATATAAATTAATAAAGACATTTTATTATTTTTTATTACATATTAATATAATTTATACCATTATATACTTATTATATATTATTGCTGTCCAAGGTAAAAATTGTTGCTATTCTTTCTTACCTACGATATATGATTTACAAAGTTTTTTAAACTGCTTTAGGCAGTTCTATAATGTATTCTCTGAGTGAGAAGAGGTTTTTGAATTGCTCTGTATTGTACGCTTACTCTTCGTATAGTAGGTGGGACTACCTGTCGTGGATGAATACATTTCAGGATTGGCGTAATGAGATTGGGCTTCTGAGATGTGACGCGGAGGCTTATATCCCATGTATATCCCATCCCATCGAATCAAATACTCCTTTTCAGGGTCATCTGGATCTGCTGATGCCTATCTCCAGCTGCCATTTACTGACCATTTTATAGACAAAATAAGCAAGGGGAGATGTTAATATTACAGGTGTTAAAGGGTTATTGCACCGAGTTCCCTGCCTCTACCAATGTGAATCATGTATTTATTAAAAACTGCACAACGACAACCCACCCATTATTAGCAGACCAACTGGTCCCGCACACACAAACAGTGTGGCTAAGCAGAGCTACATCAATTGCAGCAGACTGTAACAGTTAAACATTCCCTCATTAAAGTAAGTGTTCTGTGTCTTACTGGCTGCCTCTTTGATTTTGTCAATGAATCAGCAAGGGTGTAGGTTTGATTTTTACATTGGTGGGAACACTGCACCACCTATCTCCCTCCCATCACCCCAGCCACACAGCAGCCAGTGGAAAGAAATAGGTTGATGTCACGTGATGTCACATTGCTGCATCGCGAGAGCGCAAGATTCAGATGGAAGACAGGAAGTAAAGTAGCTTGAGAATCTGCCATCTGAAATAATCAAAATGTTTTGTGAAGTTTACCGCTGCTTCAATTGTTCTAACCGAGAAAAGGAAAAAAAGATTTTATAAAGTACCGAAGATTGTCATTCATAAAGATGACAAATGGAAAAACCTCACAGAACAACGCTGTGGAAAGTGGATTTTAAACCTAAGTCTGCGGTCGGGAGGAGCAGAGTCTGCTGATGCCCGTGTCTGTAGCGAACACTTTGTGGGAGGTATGTTAGCGAGCTAAATTTGTATTTGTGGCTGTTTATATAGCAGTGGGTTGCTGTTACATGCTCATTTACTAAGTAATGATTATTAAGTTACCGGTAATCTAGTATGGACTTCATTGGGACTTTTTAGGCTGCCCTGCCCACTGCTCCTTCTTTCTTTCAACCCTGCACACTGTACACACAGTAAAAGCTTGAACACCCAAATACTATTTCACTACATGTCATAAAGTACAATTTAGTAGGTATGTGACAAACAACCTTGTATCCCTGACCGTCAGGCTAACGTTGTCGTTAAGATGTTTGTTTACATTATAGCCGTTACTGCTAGCTCACAAAACAGTTATATTCCTCCATACTTTTATAAGCAAATCTTTAGATTCTGTTTCTTAAGTATTTGTATCTTTGTCTTGAAACTGGATCTAAATCAGTACAATACAAACTCTGCACCAGTTTCCTCCATAGGTGTATTCTCCATTTTTACTTCCTACCCTCCGTCTTCCATTTGCGTGTAATCATAATCACGTGACAGAAACCCAGCTATTGTATATGTTGTTAAGCGGTGTAATGACACTAGTGTAATGACACTAATGTAATGACAGACGAGGAGGCTGTGTAATAACGATGTCTGAATTTTACTTCAATCATAGCGCAAACATCTGCATTAAACTTTGCATTATACAGTACATAGCATTAACGTTGACAAAAAAACACAATCATGTAGACTACTTGTTGTCTGACTGCTCCTTATAGTACATGAAATTTCCCAGATTTACCATGGTTCCTTAGTCGTTCATTCTTAGGCATTTATCCAAATAAACTCTTATACACTGCTATCACACCTTCAATCCAAATAGCCCAACATGTTTTCTCTTGCTCTTATGCAGGCAAGTAACATCATATTTACAAAGTTACAGTTTTTTTTTGTTCGCTAACCAGTATTGGTCGAAACTGAAGTCACGTGTTCAAAACTCAACACAGCTTAACAGTTAATGTCATCCCCAAAAGTGTGTCTCACCAACAAAACACTTCTTACACGGCTCAAAAGAAGCTCAATCAACCACAACACGAGCAAATAAACACACCTTAGAAACACAGTATCACTCTGAGCACACTGAACTATAAAATACTAACAACAAAGAGAATTACATGAATATATCTTATCTTTCAATCTTGAATGATTCTTGTCACATACATCAGTATTTAATTATAAATCAAGGGGACCTTGGATGCAAAAATTCACATATAAAGGCCAGCAGGTGGCGCTATAACAAAGGTCAATGCGCTTTGGCCAATAACTCCCACAACGTTTGTTGCATATTTAAAAACTTCATATCCACAGATTCCTTGAATATCACTGAATCCCCTGGGCTAGGCCACGCCCATTTCCGCCAAAACTTTTGTCGGAGCCAAATCCCAAAAACTGTAAAACATACTTTTTCAAACTACTCCTTGGGATTGTGTCCAATCAGCGTGAAACTTGGCACGTAGAGTCTTCAGTTGGACCTGATCTAAAGTTCAGGGAATTATTTTGTTCGGACAGAATATGCGCAAATTATTAAAGAGTAAAGTTTTCTAGCGAGCTATGAATACGCAAACTGATGCATATCTCGGTCAAAGTAAATGCTAACAACACCAAATCTGAGCTCGTTGGTTGGCATGTGACTGTGGGGGTACACGGCAGATTTGAATAACGTAGGTCACTAGGGGGCGCTGCAAATATGGAATAATTATATCTCCTAAATGGCAAGACCAATTTTTCCCAAATTTGCTGGGTATGATCTTGGGTCCCTTTTGAGGCCATATCTCAAATTTATTCGCGATTGGTCAAAGTGGGCGTGGCCTATT
This sequence comes from Gouania willdenowi, assembly GCF_900634775.1. Classification (NCBI taxonomy): domain Eukaryota; kingdom Metazoa; phylum Chordata; class Actinopteri; order Blenniiformes; family Gobiesocidae; genus Gouania; species Gouania willdenowi. The sequence continues at coordinate 27,631,632 of NC_041058.1, read as the reverse complement.
ACATCATTACATATAAATAAACAAACATTTATGTCAGCTGAATTATTATATTGAGGTATTTAGAGGGTAGATACAAAAGCCCATATAGACCACCCATACCAAAAACTGCACCACTAGGTGGCGCTATAATTGAAAACACATTTTGGCCTCTTACTTTCACATTTTAATTCACATCTTCATAAACTTCATATCCACGTGTTCCCTATACAGTCACATCTTCTGACATAGGCCATGCCCACTCCCACGGCATACTGCTCTTTGTAAGTCACTACATATCAAAAACCTATTTTTTCGAATTACTCCTTGGGGTTTTGTCTAATCAGCATGAAACCTGGCATGTAGAGTCTTCAGTTGGACCTGATCTAAAGTTGATGAAAGAAATTTGTTGGCTCAAAATATGCGTGAATAATTACTGAGTAGTTTTCTAGCTAGCTATAAAAATGGATAACTGTTGCATATCTCTGTCAAAATAAATGCTAACAACACTAAATCTGAGATCCTTGGTTGGCATGTGACTGTAAGGGTATGAGCTAAATTTTAATAATTTACGCCACTAGGGGGCGCTGAAAATATGGGAAATTTATATCTCTTTAATGGCACAAACAATTTTTACCAACTTTAGTGGCTATGACCTTAGGTTGCTCCTGGGGCCGTATCTCAAAGTTAATTGCGATTGGTCAAAGTGGGTGTGACCTATTACAACATAACATAAAAATAAAGAAACTTTTATTTCAGCTGAATTATTATGTCGAGGGCTGTGAAATTTACAGGGTACATACATAAGAGCACATAGATCACCCATACCAAAATGTGTGCCACTATAACGGGTGCAAACGCATTTTGGCCTGTAACTTTCACATTTTAAATCACATCTCCCAAAACTTCATATCCACCTGTTTACAGCAAATGGCACGTTGGCCTGTGTAGTGACGCTCGCTCCAAGCCCGTCATCCTTCGTGACAAACTTCCACGGGCTCCGCAAAACCTGGGGGCCGAGTCGCGCGGGAAGGCTTGGCCCCCTTTCATAACTGCTTGCAGTTCTAGTTATTTATGTTCTTACCTTTTATAGTTCCGTTGGTAAAAGTTGTGCTGCAGGCTAAACCGTGCAAGGGAAGGCGGTGCCCTTTGGAGGGTGGGTCCAAAACCCCCTAGGGGACCTTGGACGCAAAAATTCACATATAACGGCCAGCAGGTGGCGCTATAACAAAGGTAAACGTGTTTTGGCCCATAACTCCCACACCGTTTGTTGCATATTTAAAAACTTCATATCCATATAAATAAACAAACATTTATTTCAGCTGAACTATTATATTGAGGGCTGTGAAAATTATGGGGTCGATATAGAAGACCACACAGACCACCCATACCAAAAATTGCGAAACTAGGCAATGATAGGGCGCGGGTGGCTACTCTTCGTGGTCTAAGACGATGGTGAAAGGTGATGTTTTCCACGGTTTCTCCTGGGATTTTAGGCGCAGGCGACATGAAGTTTTTCAGCAGAGCCTCTGGGTCGTCGTTGGGGGTTTCTGGAATGCCGGAGAATATCACGTTGTCTCGCATACTGCGAGATCGGATATCCAGGACTGTCTCTTTAAGAAGCTTGTTTTCATTTTTCAGCTCTTTTATCTCCGAGGTCACCGCAGATAAAGCTGAATGGATATCGTGATTCTCTTTTTGTAAGTCCTGAATTTGTTGGTAGGCAAATTCCAGGCTGGTCTTCATTTCCTGAAAGTCCTGGTGCAGTAAATCGACCACACCCAGCCTCTTATTGATGGATTTTAGGAACTCTGTGTGGGACTCTGCCTCCAGATCTGACGTTTCGGTAGAGGAGTCGTTCTTTCGACGTTTTGCAGACTTACCTGATGTGCTCGTGGCTTTAGGTCCGGATTCCATCACGTACTCGGCGTAATATCGGTCGATGAACTCTTCGAGGTCCTCCACTCTGGCTGGTGAGAGGGTGTGTGGTCGGCTCACGTTTGTGGTGTGGATTTAACGGTAAAAAGTGTTAATATGTGCAAATAAACAGAATTGGTAAAGTTAGTCAAGGCAGCAAGCCACCATTGTTGAATTTTCACTGACTGTCACGTGACTCTTAGAACATCCCGCGTGACTTACCTCTCCCTCCCGTGCTTACCTCTCTCTCTGTCCCAGTATATAAGCAGCATATTTAACAAAGAAGTGCATGATTTGCTTATAATCTCTACTAGAACTATGCATCAATTCATGCAACTTCTTTTTGGTCCCTTAAAAAGCACAACAAACTCACACACTCACTGAGTCATATTCAAACAGACAAACAAAAGCATAAAATAAAATGAAATAAAATACACTTTTGAAATCAGATCTGGTTTCAGTTTTGTCTTTATCATGGGTAGATGGGGTTGCCAGTGTACCGTCTTGGCCAAAGTCATTTGATATACTTTCCTCACCAGTTTTGCTTGAACTCTGTTTACAATCTGCCTTAGAGAAATCTGACTTAGGGGGAGCAGTGGTGGCCACATCAATAAGAGTGAGCCCCTCAGTTTGTGTAAGGTTTAGCAGCATGGCATTCTTTACTAACCACCAGCATCTTGTCAAGTTTACCATTTTTCTACACCTGATTTGAAGGTTTTAGGTGTGTTATAAATCTCATCTATAGCCGCTACTGCTGCTCTCGCAGACCACTGCGTTTTTGTAACATTGTTGCAGTAGAAATGTGCTTCCCGACTTCAGTCGTGATCAAAACAAAATGCAAATCAGTGATGGTGCATTCAAAGTGCCTCGAAAACAGAGGATAGAATGAAATAAAACATGAACATATCACCACGCGAGCCTGAAAACAGGAACAAGCGGGTCAGAAAATGAATGGAGGGATGGATGGATGGAAAATTTGATGCAGTAAACGATGCATCACGATTTCAACCGTCTAGATACCAATCCGTATCGATTAATCTCCACATGCTTACTATGTATGTATTTCTCATTGGCCTTGTGGAAGTGGGTGGATGGGATTGGTGTGTTGTTTTGTGTTCTGTTTACTGAAAAAGGTCTATACATAAAGTGCTTAAAAAAAGAATAGATTTTTCATGTGAAGTTCTTGAATTAATCACCATCAGTGCCACTCCTGCCGGCACAAAGAGGGTTGTGTGAGAGGAGGAGTGGTGGCAATCGATCAAGAGTTATGAATTATGAGACTTGCTTGTAAGTAAACAGCAGCTTGGAAACTATCACTATTCAACACAAACCAGAAATGTATAAATGGACAATCATGTGGTTTTTATGCAATTTGAGAGGGTCCAAAGGATGATTTCCAATTATTCATCCTTGAGAAACTATGTATACCTCTTTCTTCTAAAAATCTCTATAAAGAGATTGAGTATTGACTATTCTTAGTGTATCAAAACACTGACATACTCACAATCTTTCTTTTTCCACTTTGTTTTCCACAAATCAAAACATGCATTCCAAAAAAAACTGAAGTGCATTAAAAGGGAGGTATGATAAAAAAAAATAACTTTACAATGGTTTTGCTACAGTGATATACATCCCTTTAGCCTCATTCAGAGGGCCAAAGTTGAAAAAGTTATGCTTCCTCCCTCCCTTGTTATTCAGTCAGCTTTAAACGGGTAAGTTGGATTTTGCCCACGTTGGTAGGTGACTTCACCTAACACGCCACCATGAATGTGAGCTCCTCCCTCTCCAACTATTTAACAGCCTAAACAACAACACTGCGGTTTAATATAAAATATGTTATACTTTATTGCCATATTTATAAAATGCAAACTACACTACTGAACGCCCAAACTGCACTACTTTTTCTGCTGCCGATCGTGTTGGGAGTCACTGCTTGGAGCCACGGCCATTGTTTACATACATCAGCTGTTAGCACTCCGTGCTAATGCTACACTAGCCTATGCAGCGAGACCCGGTGTAGTGTAAGGAAGTATTCCTTACGGGGATGTTTGCAGATTCGTGTTGTGGAATTGGACGGCTTCTAACTTTTACACGGTGATGGATGATGGAGAGCGGTAATTGGAAAGGAAAGGAGGGTCTCGCTGTGTTTGTGTGCGGAAAGGAGGAGCTGCTGCTGCTGCAGCAATGCACACACACAAAATCACTGCACGTTGATTGATTGCGTCATTGCGTCACACGCTAGTAATTGGCCTAGCTTTTAACTCACTAAACCGAAGGCCGAATGTGGCTTTTTTTTGCAATATTCGGCTGAATATATTCGGTGCATCCCTAATTTGTCTTCTTAGCAAGTATGAACTGCTTTTAATAAGTTAGCAGAAAATTTTCACTTTCTTTTACTGGCGTCACTCCTAATGCATTTTTGGTTAGTAATACTTCATATTTCGCTTTAAAGTTTCTACTGTTATATGTTGTGGGTGACGGAAAAGCAGGAGTGCTTGCATACAGGAGTTAAAGTGCACCTATGCACCGGTCTGTCAAATTTTGATAGGCCACTAAGTGGTGTGGTGATAATATTATCAGATGTCCTTTCTTCGTCCCACAAGAGGAATTTTTTAGTAAGAAAGGAAATTATGTGTGTTAGTTGGTGAATAAAGTCATGTTTGTCTTGGCTTGCTGAAAATAATGCCCAGCTTTGCATCAATCACAGCTGCAGAATGACTGCTTGAATATTAAAATTCTGGGATCGTGTAATGAACAAATAAAAATCCATCCATCCTCTAATCTTTCCCAACTTAGAAGTGCTTTGACACATTACCCCTGAGAACAGAAATGTTCATGCAGAGCACATTTAGAGGCCTGCATAGCCATCAAATCACGCTAAGTGAAAGCACGCTTTGTATAGGAGCCAGTTGGAAAGAGATCAAAAAACCTCCCAGCATTGATCACTTCCTGTTATGTCTTTTGAGAATAGGCATTGGATTCTAAACCAATCCAAAACTTCCCTGCTCCACTTTGTAGTATGGTGTCTGTGTCCATTTATATCACCAACAGATCTTTATTGGAACACTGGCTGTAGTTATGGCTACTGCACATTCATAGCACACCGTCAGTTGAACGTGAAGAAACATTCTGCAATGCTCAAGTTCAAATAGAACCTAACGTGCAAAGAGCTCCAACCACAAAACCTGCTGTTAAGAATTGGTTTTCTTTGAAGAACTATAACCTCCGACGTGAATGCTAAATAATTTTTTAGCAGTATAAGCTACATTGTATGACCTGTAGTAGCTGAGTGGCATCTGTGACATTAGAGTCTGTGATATGGCACATCTAAATCGAATGAATTGAGAGGGGCAGTGAGATAAAGTGCTGATTTTGCTGATATTTTCTCTTTTAAAGGGGACATATGCTAAATCCACTTTTTTAGCCCTTAAATGCATTTTGTTGTATATTTAGAGTGCTTAGAAGTACAGAAAAAATCAAATTGGTCTCTTCAGGTGCTCCGTAGATATCTTTATATTCTGTTTTGCTCATACTTTTCAATCTGTTTCGATTTTTCTATTCTCTAATACGTTTTTTGAACTATTACATCACAGTATTTGCAGCGGAACTGCCAAATTAGTACATCAACTCCAGGTCCAACACTTCGAGCAATCCGCCATTTTTATTTCTCGCTTTTATTTTGTAGTCCAAGCTCAAGGATGCAGAAGTTACGAGAGGAGAAATCAAAATGTTTGGTTGTTGGATGTAGTAACCCACACGCTTCATTACACCGTCTCCCAGCATCAGAACCTTTTCAAAGTGCCTGGTTGAGTTTTATTTTTCACGGAAATGTACCCACATCTGTGGGTAAGGTCATTTTTGTGTTGGCGAAGCACTTCAATGATGACTGCTTCTGCAACCTCTGCCAGTATAAAGAAGGATTTACAGAAAGACTTTGTCTAATTGAGGGGTGAATTCCTTCTATCTTTGGAGACGACAAACAGAGCACTTCGGTAAGCTGTAAATAACGCTAAAAAGTGTGATGATAAGACGTCCCTGTCATTGTTTTGTTAGCATTAGCAGTTGCACCGTCTTCAGACCTTATATGTTAGCGCTGTGTGCTCGTTTTAGATCCTTGATGATATGGCCTACGTGATTTAATTTAAGTCTGAAGTTTTCATTAGTTATTTCATTTTGCCGTTTTTGTCTTTGAAAAGACTGTATTAAAATACATTTCGTGACGTTAGCTTGGCGCTAGCGTTAGCTCGGTGCTTGTGTTAGCTCACTTGTTAGGGTTCTGCAGGTTCATCATCTTCATTTTCATCTCGCTCCGCTGGGTCAGACTCTGGCTCAAACATGTAAAGTTGGATGGACAAGTCTTCTGTTGTTGACATTTTGTAAATAACCCCTGAATAAAAAGTTTATGTGCCGCTAAATAGCCGCATCTCTTCTATCAAACTACAAAAATGGCCAAGCAGGGTGGAGTTGAACCGAGTGTCACCTGAAGAGGGGCGGGGTATGAAGTGTCTCATTTGCATTTAAAGAGACCGCACCAAAACGAGTTGCTCTCAGAAGCACATCAGAAAAGGGGTAGAAAAGGGGTGGAGCTATAATAATGAGGAATTCAGACCCAAGCATTGCAGTTCCGCTTTATATAGACCACAACTGTATGATTTATATGTAAAAAGGAAGGATTTAAAACCATGATATGTCCCCTTTAAGTAACACCATCCTGATTTCGACCTATAAGTGTTCTTCTTTTATAATCTCAATTTCTATTATCTACAGTATATTGATGGAACTGGCTTAGACAATCCACATTTACCTTTAATCAATACAGATAATTGTTCATGAGCTTGGGATAGAGATACATGTGGAGCTCGGGCTGTTTGACAGCCAGTGTGGTACAGGTCCAATCAAGAGGCTGGTTACATTTTGTCATCCATGGTACTACATTCTTAGATATCAGTATTTATTGAAGTGCTGCTATTTCTTGAAGGTTTGTGTGAATTAGAATAAGGATGTAAGTAGGGCTGGGCGATATGGCCTTTTATAAATACCGCGATATTTTTAGACCATGTCACGATACACGATATATATCTCGATATTTTGCATTACCCTTGAATTAACACTTTGATGCACAAAATCACACCAGTATGATGATTCTATATGTCTACATTAAAACATTCTTGATCATACTGCATTAATATATGCCAATTTTAAACTTTCATGCAAAAAAGGGGATATCACAACTCGTCAAAGTTGACATAACTGTATTTATTAAACAGTGAGTGGCTCAAACATAAAATTGTCAACAGAAAGTGCACGTTCTGTGCAAAATTGTCACAGAGACATTTCAAAACAAGACATTAGTGCAGGATGCAACTCACATGGCATTTCAAAACACAAAATTAAAGTGCACTTTTTGTACATAATGCCACTACAATATTTTAAAACAAATAGTGCCCTTTTGTGCATGTTGTCATTAAGATGACATTTCAAAAAAAAAAAAAAAAATCAAAAAAAAAGTCCGCGAGTTTAACGGTATGGTCATTTTCAACACTGCACAGACTACAAGCTGCGATATATCGAGTATATTCGATATATCGCCCAGCTCTAGATGTAAGGCAATTTGTTTGGTCAGTTAGGCAACGGACAAAAACAGTATTTCCCAACCTTTTCTGTCTTGTGTACCACCTGAGCCTCTCTTCAAATTGGGAGTTTCCCTTCATCACTCCATTTCAATACCCATTTTTATTTACATGTTGTTTCAATGTTGACCTCTGAACACTGCTCTACAGCTAGAACAGCATCTTTATCATGTGAGCCTGTGCAGTTTACCCCAAAGGAAATATTAGTCTTTTAATAGTCTATTAAGAAAAATACAGATTGGGTGTGCATCCCATAGTGAGACATCTCACTCACATTACTCATAGAACCGGGGTTATGTAAAATAACCTAAAGTTCTCAACTGTTAAATCAGTATCTGTAAAATTACTCCCAAAAAAAATGCTTTAAATTTATTAACAAAAGTTTTATTCAGAATCAACAAATACTGACTAAACTTCACGTTATCATCACGCTTCTATAGACTGCTAAAGGCAATATTTGATAACCATCATGAGTGAGCAGCCACCCTCATCCTTATCTCTTTGTACACTCGGATGCTAATATGGTGTAATTTGGGGCTTTAACATAATCTAATGAATATGTGAAAGAACTGTGAAGATCATTGTCTTACAAGTGTGAAAATTTCAGCAAGGATCTCAGCTGACAATTGTACAGAGGAGTGAGATTCACAAACAGTGTACAAATGAATTACAAAAATAAATTATCGTGGCAAGTTGATGCTCCTCAAAGTGTCATGCAATATTTAAGTTTCTTTGCAAGTGCATTAAGTACTTTAAGAGTACATTCACTGTTGCTTTGATAGCATTTTTAACAGCACTTTAGAGCCACACAGAGTCCTTTCTTTTCACTTTGCCGTGTTTGTTTTCTAATGTGATGAACAACATCTTTTCAAAAACACCCAGCAGGTTGTGTAATTCATACTCTACACCTTGTTGCTATGGTTACTCATCAAATTAGAATAATCTTGATTGACTTATACCTTAGTGAAGATCGATTAGGGCACAGATCAGGGATGCATTCATCCGAATCTGGTTTTATTGGTTTCATTACAAGCTGACGTCAACTGCTGTTTTCTTCCCCAACCAGTCTTCCCTGCTCATCGGTGCATCCATCCATCTCCTACATGCCTACAACTGTTATTAAGGTTGATGGAAGAAAGAGTAATTAGGGTTTGCTATACTGGATGGATGGATGGATAGATGGATGGATGGTTGTGCATATTGTATATATTGACTCCACTGTAGTAAATGTATATAAGAACTGACAGCTTTTAAGCACAGTAAATAGTAACAAGGAGATGTGCTGCCAGGGGTGAGAGAGGGGATATGAAATTTGACTTCCACATGCTGTGAAACCACTACAGGAGGCCCAATCGTACATTTTAAAGTCATCAGGTCAAACGAGAAGCAGGACGGCTGCACTTCAGAGTAGAAATCCACTGCAGCATAGTCACCTTTACAAGCACGGTGCTGTCAAAAAGGAACATATTTTGTACAATATATATCATATAACTTTGTTTCCCATGACAATTCCTAATTAACTTACATGTTGTACCAGCACCACATCATCTCTACTTGTCAGGATCTGTTTGGTTTTGTTTGTGTTTAGCCCTTGTGGTCCTCCCTTAGTTTATTTAATTCTGTGTAGTTTCAGTTTCTAGGTCTTGTTTCATGTTTTGTTAACACTTGTCTCTCTGTCTTTCCAAAGGGTTATTTCATGAAAGTGCACTTAAAATAACCAGGCCTACGGTTTGGACCTGGTTGGCTTGGGCTTCATCAAACTTTTCTCAGCTTGAAGCTTACCGGCTCAGCTGACACTGTGCACGTGTCAGAAGACCAGCAATGTCGCTCACAGCTTTTATGATCAGACACGTGAGGATGCATGCTCTGCAGCTTTTACTCTGAGTAAAAAGCCAATAGAAACCAATGCTGGGACCAATAGGATGTGACATAATCTGTTACTGAGCAAGGAACAAGAAGAGGGAAGAGAACATGTTTCTGAAGTTTCTTAGGGTTACAACATTGTAAAAGTAGTAAACAGTTAAAGTCAATTTATCATCATACACTAATAAGGTGTGTGTGCGGGGGGGATACAAAATACCCCCAGCCTGTGAGCCAGATAGCAAAATAATAGGTGACATATAGGAGGTAGCAGCGCATCTTTAGATGAGAGCTCATTCGAGCTCAGCAGAGCTAAGAGGGAGAGGAGGAAAGGCATTTATGAGACAGAAAATGGCACTACGTTCGAGAGTTGACGTTCCCAGCAGCGCACAGCAGTGCATACTCGACCAGAGCATGTGTGGAACTCATGGATAGTGTGGCGATGATGAGATAAAACAATAAAAAAGAACGGGGAACGCAGTGACACTCTGCATGTCCGGGAGGAAGAGGAAGTTGCGTGTGTGCAGACTGACGTGAGAGAAAGTTGGAGGAATGCCAAAATACAGTAAGAAATCCATTTAACTCTGAACCAGATAGATAAATAATAATAATTTTAACATCAAAAGCCTGGTCTCAGTGTTTTTTTTTGTTGAATCAATTATCTTCATTATCTATCTATCTATTTATATCTATCTTCCTTTTATTTTGACACTTTTACTTTTATTTCCTGGTCATGTGACAGCTCTTAATCATGTCTTAAATAATTACGGTGAAACAAAAAAAGGAAAAAAAACATAATCGAATTACGGCCTTTATTTTGAAATCCGTTTTTTTGTTTTTGGTTTCCTAATCCAAATGAAAACAGGAAAACAGCGCCGTTCTCCCGTTTTTCAAGCAGTTGAATCCTGTCTGGATATGCTATACCTAAGGCCCTATGAAATCTGTTTTATTTTTATTTTGTTTTCCACTGTAATTTTTTAGAAATATTAATCTTTTTTTTCTGAGTTTTATTCTAAGTTTTGATAAACCTAATTTAAATTATCCTGATGACATCATTCCAGACCATAATGGATACAAGGATGCATCAGTTATTTCACCACTAGGGGCCAGAATATTTGACAGTATCAGAAGTAAGGATACACCGATCGAATCGATCGGTGTATCTTTGGATATGAATAAAAACCTTCCACTAATGTATTAGTGACTGTAATAAGTATGGGGACAACTAATCTGTGTACTGTTCATTCTGTCATTACCCTTTGACTTATGAAAGTGTTACACATGCTGCACTTTATTATTTATGTAGAATGTTTGACTTGTAGCTTTTGTCCTGTCAGCTGTTGCAAGTTTTTGTTAGAATAAAATTTGTACATTTAAATATCCACAACGCTGCTGCATTGGGACATTTTTTTTATTTTTGTTTTAAAAAGAAACTTAAAACTCAGGACACTTTATTGGTAGTTTTAAGTTTTGTTTATTTGTTCTGTAGATTATTATTTTATCACCTTTGTTTGTTTGTAAAACCAAAATACTGCTGTGCTCCAAACAGGTCTGCAGTGAAAATGTGAAAAATGAAAGACTAAAGGAACTGATATATTTAGAAATGTTCTAAACTTTTAGTTTATATTTGTATTGTTGAATGTTTTACAATAAAATAAGATTGGAACATTCAACGTGTATTATGCCAGTTATGAAAAAAAATCGGGATGAGCCAAAATCGGTATTGGCCGGTCAGGCTTTTAAAAAAATTGGTGATCGGCCTGAAAATTGCAATCGGTGCACCCCTAATCAGATGTTATCATTAACCTATGATGTTTAAAACTCTACAATCCCTGGTATCGATGGTCTCGTCCACAACAACAGAATAACTTTTTCCCACAGATCTTCTGCAGCTCTGATGAAATATTGATCAAATGCTCTCAGGAGGTGAAGTTGATTAAAGCTGATCACGTTTTCACGGAGCGATGCAGCGCTACACGAGAAACTGACAGAGTTTTACAGGCACAGCAAAGTTAAACGGGCACTGGTGGCTCTGTATTTAGGAGTCAGTGATGTTTGTGCAATTTTTTGCACCTAATGAGTGCTCCTGGAACATTTTCCCACAAAAAAATGTTCCTTGCCTCACGGTGATGACGTTTCATGTCGATTCTGACCAATTTCATTGGTCAACTGCGTGGTAGTCCAGGTTGGTGTATCTTATTGGATTTGGATAGTACCTGCAAATGTTTAATTGTCCACCAAGGATACCCCTAGGTTTGGCTTTCACATCCCATATGATTTTGGAATGATTGACAGTCTGAAAGTATGCCAACTTCTTGTGTTTCACTATTTCTGGGTTGAGCTTCCTGTTTACATCTCATGTCACATCAACAGCCCTTGGACTGTTAGGGTCAACTGTTCCCAAAGACTACGGTAGCTCAACTAAACCATCACTGCCATGGGTAAGCTGAACAGTGACGTGCACTATGCATTAGCCAAGCTTTAGCCTCCACAGCTGACATTTTCTCACATTGAGGTTCCCGAGCACGGATGGGCGTTACCAGATAACAATAGGAATAGAGTAATTAATAAGCCCTTTCACACTCTGGAACTGCACATGCGTGACCTGGGGGTCACAGGTCAAGAGGGATATAACGTCAACAAGCTCGTTCGCTCTGTTAATATTTCTAACCTAACAGTGTTTGTAATGTTATTCCAGAGATCTTTAGTGTTTTAATAGTGTTCATATTATTAATATTACACATATTTGGACTCGAGGGGGGACCAGACCATTCGCCATTTTCACCCCGATCCAAGCACTTTGGAAAACCGTCATCCTTTCTGGCTGTGCCCAGCCAGGTCCCGTAGGCAGAGACCCAGCCACCAGGCACTCACCTTTGAGCCCCAACCCCAGGCTTTGCTCCAGGGTGGGACCCCGGTGGGGCCAATCTAAGCGACGAGCACTTTCTTTGTTGTTTACTGGTCATATGTGTCTTGGTCTGACCTGTCACCTGGGACCTGTCAAACTGTTCCAAGTGCTTCTCTTAAATGAATATTTTAGAGATGCATGGAACAATAACATTCTTGACTGAAACCCAAAACCGAAAATGAGTAATTATTAAGCCAAATATTAGCACCATTGCATCTATGGCTGTGACTGTACTAACCTACCTAAAATAAAGCATTGCCATACATATTAATGCTTTAAAGAATAAATCAATTTAAATTAAATAATGCACAATATGAAGTAAAATCTTAAAATAAAATCGTTAACTTGACTCCACCCATGAGTACGTTAAATAAGAAAGTACAGGCCTACTGAAAGATAGTCAGATTCAACTTTTTCTAATGAAAACACAAAGGGGACGATTTACTAAGGATTTTCAGCGATATGAATATGCAATGTGGGTGGTTCAAATAAATTCAAAGCACTTTATTTTACTGTTAGAAACTTCCTTTGTGACAGAGTGTAAGTACTATAAACAGAGCATAAAATTCTGTCAAGGCCACATACATATGTGTACACATGACACATTTCACATACCATAAATAGCAGATAAAAAGCTCAAAAAGTAAATTTTCAAAATATTTGAGGTGATAAAAAAGTTTCGGCTTAGTTAAGTAGCTTGGCATAAAGAGGCTCAACGTTAAAAAGGCTCGGCATTCATAAGCCTGATAGATGCGGGCACAGCATGGCTCTCTTGGTCCTAAAGGTGAAAGACCTGTATCTCTGACCAAAGGGGAGCAGACCATACTGACTGTTCAGAGTGTGAGTGGTGTCTGAAGCTATGTGTGTTCCTTTTAATCTGGCTCTCTAGTTGTAAATACTGATGAGTGTTTCTTGCTCCAGACCGATTATTTTACTGCTCATTTTTACAATGCTATTTAGTGGGTTGCAATGGATGTTGGATTGGGACCCAAACCAGGCTGAGATGATTCAATAAAACATTTGTAAAAAGCTGTCAGGACTGAATGGTGGACCTGAAGCTTGCAGAGTTTCCTCAGGAAAAAAGGCATTATTGGCATTTGGAGGAGACGCTTTGACTGTTTGGTTGGAAGTTGAGTTTGTGATCAATGATTGTCTCGAGGTATTTAAAGGACTCAAATCTCTCAAGTGGCTGGTAGGAATGTGACGATTCACTCAACTCCCGATACGATTCGATTCACGATACTGGGTTCACGATACGATTCTCTCACGATTTATTTTACAAAATGGGAATGTACATAAATGACTGAAAAATATTCCTTATTTTTTTAGGGAAAATACTGTTTTTCATTGTCAAAAAAATCCCTTGATAAACTATTCAAAACAATGCAATTTAACTAAAAATAAATCTTGAATGAAATAAATAAAGGAATAATACAAATGTAGAAGAAGCTTATTATTTAAATTCTGGTTCTACAGTAAACAATACAAAACTGCTTAATAGTTCTTTTTCTTTTTAAAAGTGCAACTGAAAATGTATTTTGTGCCTTAACAATTGGACCAGTCATTTTACTGTATTTAGGTCAGATATTTGTTTGGACCAGCAGAGGGCGCTGGTAACCCAGTGGTTGGTTGACATGCAGATATCTTGCAGTGAAGAAGAGATGCTATGCTAGCAGACAGAGTTAATAGAAAAACGTGACTTTTACAGATATTCACGTAATATTACAGATATTCTTTTGGTCCTAAAGGGGTAAGGAATCATTTATGAATATGTTTAAGAGTAGAAGGCGGCCAGAAAGAAAGTATTAGCAGATTTCACCTGCCACCAACACTTCTGGATAGCGCCCACTGCTGGTTATAAAAAGTACTGCGATTCAATTTTCACAGCATCGATGTGAACCTTGATACCTATGAATCGATTTTTAACTGCCTTACGATTAATCGTTACATCCCTAGTGGCTGGTTGTTAAACTAACAGACTGGGGACGATGAGAAGACCTTTGTGTAAGTCCATGACCAGCTCCTTGGTTTTAAAGGGATTAAACTGGAGGCAGTTCAGTCTGCACCACTATGCAAAGCTGTCTATCTCACTGTGTAGTTCATTCTGGGAGTGGGTGGTGTCAATGATCACAGTATACATATAGGGGCGGATTCACTAAATGTTTCCGGGTATTAAAACGTGTGCAAACATCACTCCACATGCTGATGAGCGTGTCACAATGTATCTACAATCCATTTCGCGTTTCCCTCTGATGAATATGTAATGTAAGCAGAGCGCATAAGGTGAGCAAAAAAATGGGAGGGGGAAATGCAAATAAATTAATGCAGTGGATGCAAACCAATTATTCAAACTGGAACCGTTTGCGGTGAGTGTTTCTGTCGCAGAAAATAGTACGACTCGCAGGCAGGTGCAAACTCACGCACAGCGATCATAGCTGCAGTGAATGTTGACACAATACACAGCAGAGATGGAAAAGAGGCTCCAGGTAAAGCTGCACTACCTGAATCTTGAACTATGACAGAGTGGCATGGCTGAATTCAAACTGTAAATTCCGCCCTCCCACTCTGATAATCTCTCCCAGTCTCCTCCTCTGGAAGTGCACGAAGTCGCGCACGAGCGCTGAACGTGCATAGGTTGCCAGTCTGAAGTTGCATCCAAGCATCTAATTTTCTCTTTTTGGGTTTTTTTAGCAGTATATGCAGTAAAGTTTTATCTAAAAGTGGTTTCATTTTTAAGAAACCAGTTCGTAAAACAATATTCTATGTGCGAGCAGGGCCGCGGGAAGTGGGGGTGCTACAGGTGCTGCGGCACCCCTAGTGGCGAGAGGGAAATTTAAAAAAAAATGGAGCCTACTAAAGATGTTTGCACAATTTATAAATTCCTCATGAATATTTTGGAAAATTATTTTGACACACGTAGGGTATTACGTGTCTTTTGGAAGCTTCAGTTGGAGCTAATAGTCATGTGTCATAAGCGTAGATGGTGCAGTGACTCAGGTTCATGTCAGCTGACCAAATCTATTGCATGACTGTTGTAGCGCTATTGTGAAGTTTAACTAACAACACATAGATCAATCTGAGAACTGATGATGTCTGCATGTTACAGACCCTGGCTGTGTGCACTGAAGTGTATATGACAATAAAGTAGTGAATCTCAATCTATTTATTTATTTTAAATTAGGCCAGGCTATTTAAATAGGCCAATAGGCTGATAGGTTTCAAAATGACTTCCAGTGGCCCTGTGTGCGAGAGCACCATAGCATGCAGAAACATCCGAGCTGCCTGAAATGTCATTGATGAACAAATATATTTGAAGTTATGAAGACTGAATTTAATTGTTTTAGAAATTTTCTTGACGGGACCTTTGAAAGTGAGAGTAGAGTCAAGAACTACTCCAACGTATTTGAACTCTTGTACCAGTTCAAGCTCCACATCTCGGAGAAATACATGTGAATTGGCAGTTTTTTTGTTTTGATTGGAAAACATCATACAGACGGTCTTTTTAGTATCTAAAAGGAGACATGATTTTGAGAGCCAATTTTGGCCATTTCAGATGTAAGAATGCGGCCAGCTTCCTGTATATTTTTTTCTGGAGTATATATTACAGCGTCGTCTGCATATATTTGTATCTGGGTGTTTCTGCATGCTTCTGGAAGATCGCTTATGTAGAGTGAAAAAAGAACCGGTCCTAGAATAGAGACATGTGGTACTCCCAATGTGCACTCTCGATAGGGTGATTTGACACCGTTGACCACAACATACTGCATTCTGTTGGTAAGATATGATTTCATCCAGTTTATGGCTGTCCCCCTGCTTAAGCCAGTACATGGCCGGACCCGTCTGAAGTTTGCTAGAGAGCATTTGGATGAACCAGAAGAGGATTGGGCAAATGTCATGTGGTCAGATGAAACCAAAATAGAACTTTTTGATAAAAACTCAACTCGTTGTGTTTGGAGGAGAAAGAACACCATACCTACTGCAAAGCACGGGGGTGGTAACATCATGCTTTGGAGCCATGTATCGTGAGATTTTGAGTTAAAACCTCCTTCCATCAGCAAGGGCATTGAAGATGAAATGTGGCTGGGTCTTTCAGCACAACAATGATCCCAAACACACCGCCCGGGCAACAAAGGAGTGGCTTTGTAAGAAGCATTTTAAGGTCCTGGAGTGGCCTAGCCAGTCTCCAGATCTCAACCCCATAGAAAATCTTTGGAGAGAGTTGAAAGTCTGTGTAGCCCAGCGACAGCGCCAAAACATCACTGCTCTCGAGGAGACCTGCATGGAGGAATGGGCCAAAATACCAGCAACAGTGTGTGAAGACTTACAGAAAATGTTTGACCTCCGTCATTGCCAACAAAGGGTACATTAAAAAGTATTGAGATAAACTTTTGTTATTAACCAAATACATACAGTATTTTCCACTATAATTTGTAAATAAAATTCATTAAAAATCCTACAATGTGATTTTATGGATTTTTTTCCTCATTTTGTCTCTCATTGTTGAGGCATACCTTTGATGAAAATCACAGGCCTCTCATCTTTTTAAGTGGGAGAACTGCACAATTGGTGACTGACTATCGTGGTTCATCTTTTGCAGATTTTTTTTTTTACAGTGCAATTTTCGATGCGTTTTTTTACAGCTTATGAACGCGCAATGTGTTCTGCGTCCTGATCGGCTAATACTACGTTCACCCACCAGCGACACATCCAACTTAGTGAGTTTCACTGCCTGCTGAAGCGAGGAGCTGCGCTCCTTTTTCTCCTCTCATAAAAAATAAACAACTCGTGAAAAAAAAAACGGTGTGATTAGCGGCTAATGCTATCCTAGCTCAGTGCTACAGAGAGAACTTTTACCTGCTACTACCACCTTCTCACTGATTATGCTCCACACCTAATCCAGTCCCGGTTATAAAGACCGTGTCATACAGCTCCAGGTGGTCACACACAGCCTGACGTCATCGTCAACATAGCAGTGTGACTCTGAAGTGCTGTATGTTTGAAATTAGGTTTACGTTTTAAAATCTATGAAGGTTTGAACTTTGACAGTGTTTAAACAGGAAAGAAATGTTCATTCCTGCCTTAGAAAAGTACGTGGTGAGGGGTTTTACAACCTTAAAACATGTATAATAATTGTAACCCCCCCCCCCGATAAATGAGGGACTACTTTATATATATACATATAAAACTGAAATAAAATTGTAATATATATTAACAGCCACCGAAGGAAAATGTAGTGTAAACTGTATGAGGTACGCAAACAGAGCTGAACAAATGAGCCGGTCGGGTGTGGGTGTGTGCACTGATTTCTTCTTTATAATTAGCATTAACTCTGCGATCTCCAAGCACGGTCCTCTTCTAACCATCCACCAAGTCACATTCCACAGGACTGCTCTTTCTTTAGCCAGGTCTAATCTAATTGCTATTTTTTTTCCTTAATATCGCTATTGTGATTTATTTTTGTGATTCTTTTTTCAAGGTCCTCTTCTTATGTATTTTTCAACAAACATAACCAATAAATCAATGTAATGTGTTCTAATAAACAATATCAGATGAATTACACAAATTATTCTTTCTTATAGGCTAGGCTTATGTTAAGATAAAGGAAAATGAAGCATGAATTAATACTAAAGTTTATTTATATACTTCAATTAAAGTTGTAAACTTAATTACTTTGACTTGCAGTCTTGTAAGCATTCATTACGACAAAGTAACAAAATTCTGCCAAACAGAATTAAATACTAATAAAACTAAGAACAAATATGTGCTCAAACAATCTGCACATTTTTTAGTTAAATCAAAGTCCCAATGAAGACAAAATAAACAACTGTATGTTCTTATTAAACCTTAAGAAGGAAACAAAACTTTTTGAACAGTAATAAAAATATTATATTCACTAAATAACAGCAGCACACAACACACTAAATAATGTTCTCTGCATTTCACCCATATCCCCCTCACAAATAGCTGGGGGCGGCCATTGCTTGCAAAATTGGGTATATTATATATTTGGGTATATATTAGTGTATATTAAATGATTATTTCATGTTCTGTAAGTCTTGAGTTTGTTTCTCCATAATTTTAATTTCTTGGAGATGTTTTTCATTGTTTCAATGATTGAGAGACTTAAAGCTGATATCCGGAGTTTCTGAAAAATCTATGTTTATGTATGATTCTTTTGAATTGCAAAAAAATATCTAACTAGTCTTTTACTATGGTCTACTGCCGGTGGTCAATCACATACATTAATATATACAAGTCCCTCTTTCATCCTATTGACCCCTATACAAATGGAAACGATGGCCGAGTGCACCCAACCAATAGGGTGCAACCCAATGCAACCTTTTTATGTTCTGCGATGCTCGTGCTGAAAAGTAAAGGCGTGGCTTATGGTAAATTGCAGAGGCAGGGGAGGAAGTGGAGCTGTTTAGGACGGGACATCTAGAAGTTTTTCAGAAACTCCCGATATCAGCTTTAAGAAAGGGCTATATATCTATTTCAAGGACAGATTGTTATAATGCATAATAAAGGTGATTGACTTGAGTCACCACTGATTTCAGGTTGTTTTTAAGTGTTTTTAAGGTATAAAGAGACTTTAACAGGACAACAACAATGTGCAGGGCTGCACTAATGTTGTCCTCATACAACTACCACTACATACGCAGTGCAGCTGCAGCCGCGGAACTGTATAAGCAACACCAATACAACCACGCCGTCTACTACAAACGACGCACACGCAAGAAATGTTTCAATGTGCTGAGTCGTTACTACAAGCCACACTCACGCAAGCAATTTTTCAATTTGCTGAGCCGTTAAAAACGCCCATATCTGCCACGCAAGCAAAAAATGTGACTTGCCAGGAATTGGAGGTGGTAGCAGTTAGGATTAGGGTTAGGGTTAGTAAAAAACGAAGGTAAGTATTGCAAACTTCCCCAAATTTGCCAGAAAAGTGAAGGCGGTAGTGGTTGAGGTTAGTGAAAAGGTTCATGTCCAGGGATTGGCTCAGGGGATCGATAGGGCGTGTTGAGTATGCATTATAGCACAATTAACAAACAGTATGAAAGGCTTCATGATGAGAAAGGAATTATATATACCAAGCAGCTTTCTTGACTGAGAGCATGATTGCCTCTGTAAATGGTTGAAAATGAAGGCTTCACTACAATGATCCACACATTTTACAAAGCTCATGGAGTGAAAATATGATGAAACTTTCAAGGAAGTGAAGACTGCAATTAACAACCACAAACTTGCTCTCACTGGTGATGTATGGACAGGTGTAGCCAATGAAGCCTACCCTAGGGTTGCCTGCCAGCACATCTTTATATGGCCCTCATTCTGTTGTCTAAATATTTAATGCATTTGATGACATTATCAGATATTGTAGTTTTTAAGTCTGTGGTTCCCTCATATTATATTGACTAGTGGTTTATTTTAGGTTATACACACTTGCATTTTCCAACGCTGCAGATTATAATCCAGGAAGACAACTGTGATCATAAATTATGAACAAGATCAGTTGAACAAAATTGACATTTAAAATTATATTTATTCAGGCCCTGTATCTTAACTGTATATCATCTACACTTGAGAACTACATGAGAAGGACTGACATTTCAGAGCCAGACAGAGCATCAGCTCAGATCCTATTGTAGAGAAACTCTTGCAATTAGGATAGAAACATTCACTCCAACAGAACGCTACAATCTCAACAGTGACCACAGTGTAACAAAGCCTTCTCACTTCTTACTTGTGAGAATGCTAAGGGCCAATTACAGTCAACCATTACAGTGACAAGAGGCTAGTGGCTGAAGGCAGCCATGAAGCTGACAGTGACTTGATTCTGCAACAGAGATGAAAGAAAATGAGTTCCTTAGTATTCAGTGTGAGTAATCAGCTTCTCATCTGCATCCATCTTTCCCCAAATTGGATTTCACTGCCTTTTTATATCTATCTTTAAAAAAGACACACACAAACCTACACGAGTATCTACAGCAGGGGAAAAATTCCTTTGGCTTGGCAAAGATAATCAAATAGATCCAAGGAGCACCATCATCTTCATCATTAAACAAACAAAATTAATAGTGTTTTCTTCATCCACTCACACACAATCTGGATAGTTTGGAGACAGTCAACTAATTTCTGTTCAGCCTTTTTTTTTTTTTTTTTTTTTTTTTTTTTTAAATCAGCCGACTCTTAATTCTCTCTCATTAAAATTGCAGTCTGTACAACAACTACATGCTTTTAAATCTTTACACACAAGTACCATTCCAAGTACAAAAAAACTTCGAGAAAGTGTGAAAGCCTCGGTTTGGCTCACAGTTAAACAGTGCACAGTCAGTCAGCTCCTTCTGTGTCTTCTTTGTAAAAACATAAAATCAACTGTTCTCCTTGACTGCACAAATGACTAATTATTGACACAGTACTAGTCAAACGTTAAAAAGCCAACAGTTTTCTCAGCTCTGACATGAAACGAAAATGTTCTCAACAGACACAATTGTGGCTAAACATTAGGGATGTAACGATTAATTGTAAGGCAGTTAAAAATCGATTCATAGGTATCACGATTGACATTGATACTTTGAAAATTGAATCACAGTATTTTTTTTTAAACAGCAGAGGGCGCTATATATTTATCCCTTCTCTTGTCCAGCAGTGTACGTGGCGGGCGGAATCTGCTACTGCTTTCTTTCTGGCCGCATTCTACTCTTAATTATGTTCATAAAAGATTCCTTACCCCTTTAGCACCGAAAGAATATCTATAATATTTACGTGAATATCTGTAAAAGTCACGTTTTTTTATTAGCTCTGTCTGCTAGCATAGCATTTCTTCTTCACTGCTAGAATCTGCATGCCAACCGAACACTGGGTTACCAGCGCCCTCTGCTAGTCCAAACAAATATCGGACGTAAATCAGTGAAATGACTGTTTTTTTTTTTTGCTTTTTTTTTAAGTCCAATTGTAAGGCACAAAATACATTTTCACTTTTAAAAAAAAAAGAACTATTATGCAGTTTTGCATTGTTTACTATAGAAACAGAATTTAAATTAATAGGCTTCTTCTCCATTTGTATTATTCCTTTATTTATTTCATTCAAGATTTATTTTTAGGGAAGTAACCTATCAACTGTCAGCTAAGTTAGCTGACACATACTACCTCATTTAAAATTGAATCAGTCTTTTGAATAAAATGTTATTTTTTGTCTATACCAGTGTCTGTAAGTATTTGTTAGTGGAGGATCTATACCAGGGGTCACCAACCTTTTTGAAACCAAGAGCTACTTCTTGGGTACTGATTAATGCGAAGGGCTACCAGTTTGATACACACTTAAATAATAATTAGGGAGATTTTCAAAAGAGCGGGGGGGGGGGGGGGGTAGTTTGCTTTTTAAAGAGAAAATGAAATATTTCAATTTCACAGTGTTCTTTTATTTGAAAAACACATATAAAGTAAAGAACAAATTCCACAGTACCTGTGCAAATGGTAAATGGTGGTAGTAGTAGAATAAATAAAATAAATAACATAAAATTAAACAAAAAAGGCATACATTGCATAAATTATCCATCAATCTATGCAATGTATGCTTGAAACAAAAATAATCAACAAAAGGAAAATTAAACATAGCTACAACAACGGCTATAACCATAACAGAAACACTTCCCTACACATGGTTGGATTTGATTTTCTCCCGACTTCCTCACTGACATTGTCCGGGCGGACCATCCTTCACTGAGCGTCGTTTCCGGCCGGACAATAATAACGATTACACCTCTTCTTATGCGGTGTAATCGTTATTATTATTACAACAATATTATTATTACAATAATATAATTACACCGCATAAGAAGAGGAAGAAGAGTCTTCTTCCTCTTCTTATGCGGTGTAATCGTTATTATTGTCCGGCTGGAAACGACGCTCAGTGAAGGATGGTCCGCCCGGACAATGTCGGGCAGAAATCAGGAGAAAATCGGGACAATGGTGGCCCCGGGAGATTTTCGGGAGGTACACTGAAATTCGGGAGTTTCCCGGGAAAATCGGGAGGGTTGGCAAGTATGTATTAAACACAAAAAACACTTTACATTTTAAGTGTTTATATATATGTATTGTCATTTCTAAGTTACATGTAAGTGTGATTTAAACAAGAATAGCTAAATAAATAAATCTCTATATATAAAAGCTCACTGGTAAGTGCTGCTATTTGAGCTATTTTTAGAACAGGCCAGCGGGCGACTCATCTGGTCCTTACGGGCGACCTGGTGCCCGCGGGCACCGCGTTGGTGACCCCTGATCTATACCAACCATGAGTAGCTCTCTAACTACAGTCATTGATTCAACAAATAACTTTTAGCTTTAAAGTAAGGCTAAAATAAAGATATATTTAAAAAAAAATTCAGCTTTACTGAATTTGGCTTTCAAAGAGTTATATATTTCAAAATTGTCCACGCTGGTGACGCTCGCTTGTGCACCACACAATCCCCATATGCTGTGAAAAATTCCTGGTGAGAACCCTGGTCCTTTAGATGTGTTTCTTTTTTTTTTTTTTTTTTAATTGAAAAAAGTTGCAAATAATTTGTTTATTGGTAATATATTAAACATTTATTTTGGGTATATACATATTTATTACAGGTACGCTTTAAACTTAACTATTTGTCTGGGATTCATGTTATCAATACAGTCTTGCTATAGAAGCGTATATAGTCTGACAAGAATTCACACCCTGAGTTAGTATGAATTATTAATAACTGCTATACAGCTTTATTCCTCTATTATAGAGGTGGCACCCCAAAATATCAAACATATAAATTCATAATATGACATTATTAATCCTCCTACATTACAATTACATTAAAATTGTCATTACCATACATTGTTTACCATACGTTGGTTATGATAGAAAACCTGAGGTTATAAAACCTCCAACACACTGTTTCACACTGCACATTTTAACCAGAAATACTGCAAAAAAATGTAAACATATTACCAATTTCACCAAGTTTACCAAAATTATATAATGACACAGTGCACTATTAATACCATTGTACCCTGCCATGCTGCTCTGCCGCTCAGTGTATCATCTATATTTAGACTGGCATTCCTTTAAGAAATCCACAAAGCAGTAGCTGTCCTGTAATTACAAAATTCAACAATAGCTGAAAGGTTTACACCAGGACATCACTGCACAATCGAAAAATGTATAAGCTTTTTCCAAAGTTAATTTAAGTTTCTTAACTAAAGTGAGAGAATTTGAAGGAAAATCCATCCGTCCATTTTCCAACCCATTTTCTCCTTTTCATGGTCTCCAGGCCTCGATAGATAGATAGATAGATAGATAGATAGATAGATAGATAGATAGATAGATAGATAGATAGATAGATAGATAGATAGATAGATAGATAGATAGATAGTCAAATTAAAAAAATTAGGGGAAAGTTTTGTTTTACCTTAATTTGTATCCATTTAGGCAATGCCTATTTTTTTCTGTTAGATTCTTCTGTTTATTTGTTTTGTGCAATACAAAGAGATCTAGAGAGGTTTTGTGTCACATGATTAATCATTTATTAAAAAAGAGATATATTGATCGAGTACATTGTTTAATGCAGCCCTATAATTAAGATACATTTTTAATGAATGAATACAAGTGAAAAAGTCACCTTCAAACAACTGGGGATGACTCTGTAACATATTCACTAGCAAGAAAACTCTTGCTAAGATTAAGGGATATTTCCACTATATTGTTGATGGTTTACAATAGTGTCAGTAGAACTTAAGGAAGAGTAAATCCCCTTTGTCCAAATACATGTGATTATGAAATGACAGCATTGCATGCCATCTCAACGGGACATGTTGAGTTGTTTCGTGATAACTGGAAATAATGATATTACTTAATTGCTCAATGTTTATTCATTAAACCTGTGAGATTTGTCCATGAAAGGCTGCCACAGTATTTGCTTTAGCTTTACAGGATGTGTACAAGATATACAGTATTTGCCCTACCTCAAATCAAACAATTTGCTACTAAACTCCATCAGCAAGCTCTACTTGTGCATAAAAATAAAATTGAGTGTTGAAGCAGAGAAATGAGAGAATGGACAGCTTGTACGAAGGCAGGAAGCTATGTACAATCTGTGCTACATAAGAGTTCAATGTGATTGGTTGTAACGTGAACCAACAGTCTATTATTGTATTGTTTTATGTTATTACGTTATGTGTGTTAAGCCATGCAAAAAAGGAACACACTAAAGACAACACTGCTGTGTAATTACATTAAATGTACCTTTAGGTGAAGAGCGCAGATCGCTCCTTGCATCCATGCAAGTGGAGAGTGGACATTGTTGCTGATGACCAGTGACTTGCAGTCAGGGTAGGCAAGGTAGGCAGTGCCTACCCAAGGGTGAATTGATATTTTGATTATTTTTTTTAATTATAATATAATTAAAAATTATTTATTTTTCCATTTCTGATAGCCTACAGTACCTATAAGTTTGAAAGTGTCAGCATTTTGTGCTTTTCATAGCCCAAATGACTAAACATCGCTATTTCCTGGTACGGCAGAGACGCTGCACAAGTCTCACTCCACTGTAAGGCAGGAGGAGGTCACACCCCCTTCCAAAGGCACATTGCTGCTTACTTACATTACTGCCTCTTTTCTCATAGTGTATTTTTCTGTGTTTGCGCATGCGCAGTCAGTTTCCCAATATGAAAGCAATTTATGTAAATAGGCAGCTCTCTATGCTGCCTTTGGACGTAACCGTGCTATGGTAAATGCTATACGTATGTTCAGAGTGCATTAGTGAATTGATACAGCGTGGCCACTGCTCTAGCTAGTGGGCGGGATAACACTACAGGAAGGATGAGCGCTAGAGACGATAAATAAACTTTCTTTTGAGAAAAAACCACAGCTTTTAAACGATGGGAGACCAACAGCTGAGCTACCAGAGCTTCAGCAAAAGTAAGGACAGAAAATTGTTCGTTCTTTCCACAGTGAATGGTAGGATTGGCTTTGTGGATGTGCCTCAATGAGGCTGTTCTGAGATGTTGTTGCTGTTGTTGTTGTCATTTTCTCCGTGTTTCTGTGTTTCCAACACAAACAACGGATGTGCTGTCGTGTCATGAGATATATCTTGTTGGGAGAGTATGGAGGCTATATTAAATAATTGTTTATTTCTTTAATGGTGTTTTACAATGTTGATTTTGTTAGATTAACACTTTTGCCAGGCGAAACATATGAAATTGTCATTGGTGTCGACATTGATGGTCTCAATTTGCAACTCCCTGCCTACCCAACCCTAGTGTTCACGGCACGTCACTGCTGATGACACAACTAAACTACCATAGTGGTGTCAGAGTGAAATGAGAGCATATGGCACTGAGAGAAAAGTCAGAGAAAAGACTTCCCTATTGTGATAAAATAGCAAGTTCTCCCTTCTGAATATAAGCCTGGGAATTTCAGCCATGTGCAGGTTTCTCTTTTGATCACCCTGAAAAACAACAGAAACAGGCCAGCACCTCTCTAAAGCTCAAATCCCATGAAGAAAGGGGCTCATTCTAGTCAAGTGCTAAAATTCCACTGCATGTGTCACGCTGCTTAATAAGTTCGGCCCTGGTTTATACCGTCAGTAGGCTGCATCAGAAAAAAACACAACAAAACCGAAAACTAAACTTACACATATCCAGTGTACATTTGCAAAATATGACTTTAAATTAAGTCAATGAAGTTGCTACTAATCAGTGCAATGTTCTGATGAAACATGGGTAGCTTTATCAACAGTTTTGCCATCATGTGAACCGGGATGTTCATAGTTAACCAATAACAAAAACTTAAACCAATTAATACTAACTGTTAATATGTTTAATAAAGTGAGCAAAACTGAGCTCTGTATGGAACAATTTCACCCAAAAAGATGATGAGGTAATTTGCAAAATATGTGGTACAGCCAGAGACGGTTTTTGCTATGAGCAATGTAAGGGACCACCCAGGGCGGAATCTGTGTAGGGGTGCACACAACAGAGCTGATATGTTTCCATTAAATGTCAAAGTGCTAATTTCCACCACATGTGTATGCAGTCCAGCAGAGCTGTGTAACTGCCCTCTGCAACAGATACGCAGTCCTTCTATTTTTTCCGGACGCCAGAGCAATGCTGAATAAATGCAACATTGTGTGCTGCATGCGGGACAGGAAGTAGAGTAAAGACAGAATTAAAAATCTAGTTTATTTTAAAAAATAAAATACTCTGTGTTCAAGGCGGATCTGTTGGTGCCTATCTCTAGCTTTCTTCAGGCGTTAGGTGGACAGGGCGGCAGTGGATCGGATTTCACATATAAATACTGCACTTATCCATGATTAAATCACAATAATCTCCACAAAAGCGGAAGATCTACAGGGCTTTTGCTCCTCTCAAAGGACACAATGAACTTTGGCTATGTGGTTCTCTTTGTATTGACTGCAACTCGCTATATCGTGCAATTATGCATGAATTAGCAAGATCTCTTGAGTTCTTACTGCAACAGATACGCATCACAGGCGAAGGTTGTGGGGTTTGCAGCACTAGAGATTATGCAGCAATTAGGGAGCAGTTTTTCATCTAGTGAAAATCCATTGTAAGTTAGCTGAGTGGGCACATGGGCGCCTCTGTTATCATGTCAACTTGCCACTGAGAGTAATAAAGGTTGTGTGTGCCCCGTGTGCCGAGTGCAGCTGGCGTGGCAGAAATGTGTCTGAACTCGGCCAGTCTGTCTCAGAGTCTTATTCTCAGAGGAAAAGTGGTGGGGTGAGGGATAAACCGACATCTGGGTGATGGATCCAAGTTTTGTTTCCACCTGTACCATTCGGTACAGCATCCATGGTTCAATACTGACTTGTTAATCCCATTTTTTATGGTTTGAAATATAGGATGTTTATTTCAAAGGATCTCCCTGATTTTGGGGGATCTGCGATCGGCCGATCCTTACATATAAAACCAATCTTTTCTGCCATACTTTTCTACCTCCGCAAAAGTCTTAAAGTCCATCTTAATGTCAGCCACTGTCCCCTTCTACTGTGAGATGACAGACAGGCCCCGCTCTCCAGCTCATGCTTCTGCTACACGCCTTAACAACAACAGTGACCCGCAGCATGGTTAGCCCAGCATCCCTGCAGTTCAGTAGTGTTACTCTCAAAAAGAGAGCAAAGGATGGCAATTTATAATTTGTGTAACGTGGAAATAAGTCTTGGTGGAGCTGTAAACAAAACTCTACCTGATTCACCATTTAAGAAACCACCAAACCACTGAGTATGCAGTATTTGAAGCTAGCAATCAAGCAAATGTTAAAGCTAGGGGGAGCTAGGAGCCCTGACTAAGGTAAAAGTGACTGCAATGAGTCTGTGCCTGTACTCGCTGCAAAGCGACGAGGAGCAAAATGATGGAGTTTCATGGCATTGGATAACAAGAACAAGCTGCAGCTAATGTAGCTACAAGTGACTATAATAAGTATGTGAGAACAACTAACCTGTGCCATGTTCATTTTGTCATCACCTTTTGATTTGTGAAAATGTTACACATGCTGCACTTTATTTTATGTAGAACGTTTGACTTTTAGGAACTTTTATTCTGTAAGCTGTCGTAAGTTATTTTTTGATTGATATTTTTACATTTAAATATCCGCAAAGCTGCTGAATTTGTATTTTTTTTTTTTCTTTTTGCACTACAAGGAAACCTAAAACCCAGGAAACTTTATTGGTGCTTTATTGGTGATATTTTTTGAATCATCTACCTCAAACCTCATGATTTTCTTTATTTGTAAAACCAACCCTTTATTTTTGTGAAAGAGCTCCAAACATGTCTGCAGTGTAACCTGTTTAATTTGTTTTTAAAATGTTAAAATGAAAGATTAAAGGAACTGATATAATTTAGTATTTTGGACAGCAATGTTCGAAACTTTTCATTTATATTTGCGATAACTACCTCAGCAGTAGTTAAAACAACACATTTGTATTGTTTCATGGATATTGTTCAATGTTTTACAATAAAATAAGATTGAAACAATCAATGTGTATGATGTCAGTTATAAAAAAAAAAAATTTCTTTCGGCCAAAATCGGAATTGGCAGGTCAGGCTTTTAAAAATTGGTGATTGACCAGAAAATTTGGCGCACCCCTCTTTTTTTTTGCCTGTGTGCCTCTGAGTCAGTGCACAGGGATAATGACACCCTGCCGTGAGTTAATAAGCCAGTCACAACACGCTAAAATTTGGTGATGCTGACAAAATTCAATTGTAATCGCCGGTGTTCAACCCATCACGCACTCACGTTGTAAAAAAATAAAGAAGTATAATATTTATATTCAAATTCATATACTAGTTGAATACAGCCCTGTGAGAAAATCCTAGTAAAGTTCATAAAAAGTTTATAGGATTAAAAATAAACCATGGAGAGGTTCATGGTTAGCTCAGCTTATTTGACCATGTCTCTAAAAAGAATCAGAATCGTTCATAGTCAGACGATGTCCAACCCTCCTTCGACTCTCACTGCTGCCCTGACTCCTGATCACAGAAACACGTATGGTTACGGGTTGGCATTTGAGAGCCAAAATTCAGGTTCCAGAAAAGTTTATTCATTTGTCACCCATACCAGGTAGACAACGAAAAAGTTATCCTGCATTTACTCTGTGTTGATATTAATTTCCTGTTTTGCAAAAGTTTAGGCAGTGCCAAACTAAGCCATGATCGAAATAATTTTTAATATCCAAGTGAGTAGGCAGCTCTTAAGATTTGTAAGAAAAACAGGTCACACTGCAGTATCGTCATGAATCGGTATCAGCCAATACTACGCAACTGGGTGTCGGTATCAAAAAAAGGGCATCGGAACAAAACTACTTACTATACCTCTTTATTCACAATTATTTTAATTAAACCTACTCACCACAGATTGCAAAGTCCACAGATGATCATTTTTATCGGACAGTGATTGTTTTTGATGCAAGATGGTCCCAAAATGACATGAAATCTTGTTCTCACCCAATAGCAAAATTAAATTGTAATAGCCGGGTTTCCACCCATAGAGGGCAGTCACTCTTACATTTCACAACAAAATACGCCAAATTGAAATACTTTAACTAAAATGTTGATAGTTGGACCAGGATCATCCAACAGCACTACTTCATACTCAAATACATTTGTTTTAAGCAGAAAAAAGTGGTTTTGAAGTTTAGTTACACTTTAAGTGCAACAAGCAGCAGACTAATCCATGTAGGGAAGACACACACACGCACACACACAAGGCCATGTCCCTTGAGTGAAATGTCCTCATTTACACATATGTTGCCTGTATATTGGGCACCATGTTTGTGGTGGCAGTGCAAAGCAACAGTCGGTTCACACTGAGCAGATTGACTGACACTTCAGAGACATCATCTCAAACCCTTGACAATCTTTCTGTGAAAAACCATTTGCTCCATTCATGGCACTGCTCTTTTAATAATTATGTCATAAACTCTGTCTCTAACCATCCAAATTGCAGGGAACCATTCAAGATATGGTGATTTTCCACAGCATAAGACACAGATGTATGAAGACTCATTCACTAAGTGCCTTCTTCTACTGACATGTTGATTTAATTGTGTGACATTCTATGCTTTATGCAACTGTGCATCTACATGCATCAACATAAATGTAAAAACATAAAATCCAGCCTTCATGGAAATGTTCAATAAATTACCTGATATTTTATTCTTCCTATATTGTTGTCCCTACTGATTTGAACAAACAAAAATATCATCAAGCACAAATCCATCAGAACCAGTACTACCCTCTTTCAAAATGTGTACCACAAGAGTGCATCTGTTGGACATCCGTGTCCCCACAATTAACCTCTTGCTTGATTTTTAATTTTTTTTTTATTATTGGTTTCATCCCCTTGTCTGTTTTTACAGTTTGTTTGAACATTTCTTTAAAAACAATATATTTCACAAAATATGTATTGATCACTTTATGAACTGAAAGGTGTATACAAATCCATTATAAAGACAAATTAGTCTCAAATCTCACATTTTCTTTTTTCTAAACAAAATCCTTCATTATGATTAGAATAGTACCACTTCTAACAAAGTAACAATTTAAATACCATTGTGTATTGATTAGGGCTGGGTGGTAAATTGAGTTTTCTATTTCGGCAATATAGAAAATTACAATATTGCCTATAGCAATAGATACGGTATATATACTGTATATATATATTCTATAGCTTACTATGTATTAAAATACTTGTTTTAGGAGTAGCTGCTTTTGCTACTTCTCAGAACAGCATTAAAAGTACAGTTAGATGGATTGATGAGTGTGTCCTAACCCAGATCTACCACTAAACAAGCCACACTACAGAACTCACTCACACATGCTGTCCCTTATACGAGGAAAAAGACGAGGGGAAAAAAAAAAAGGGAAAAAAAAGGCACATATTGTGCAGCTGTTTGTTAATAAATGTGCCTGTGTGGCATTTTGCATAAATAAATTTAACCCTTACCTGTCTTTCTGGTCAGACTCCATTTGAATTAAAATTATCGAGATTCATATCGTATTTTTGCCATTTTGAGAAAAAATATTGAGATATGAGTTTTGGTCCTTATCGCTTAGCTGAGTTTACATTTGACCAATTGATCACAGTGCATGTATTTTATACTTAACAAAGCCATTTTAATTGATAAATGAGACACTGTGTTGAACCTGGTTTGGCCAGCACACCTTATGTTTATTTCATGTTTCATTAAACTCATAATGATAACGGACTGAAGCTGTATAAACCAAGTGTGAGTATCTTTACAGAGATGATGCAGGGATAAGTCCGCACAGTGAAATGAAACGTGTCTAAGTTGTGATGGCTGAGTTACTTTCCATCACCTACCGTCCTCCTTTTCATCAAACACGGGTCTCTTTGAAGAACTGTTGGCTCCCATCCTCTTCTTCCACTTTCCCCAGTGAAACATTGAAGGTCTGATTGCATTCCTCGCTATGGAAGAGAAACTACACCTCTGCGTTGGGCACCCTCTTCAACATGACACAGCCATGCCTTCCTCCTATTCCCACCTAGTCCAGAAACTGGTCCGAGTCCTGCCTTTACTGTGGGGACGTCGGTGACATCGGTGATCTTACACACTGGACACTAAGTTGGAACTCAGAGATCATCACACGGCGCTGGGGGTGTTTTTTTTCCGCAGTCAAACCCACAGACTTGTTTTTGTTGGTTTGCGCTTGGACTCAAAGCTACGTCGAGTTAGAGAACACACAACAGGAAGCCGTCTGTGGGAGCCTTAACAATAAAAGCACACTTCTGATGCAAGGCATTGCGTTTTAAAAGTAAATCACATTGAGTGAACAAAGGATGTACTTTTCTAATGCAATATCGAACGGATTGCTGACGTGAATGAGCAGTCCGTGTGTTAGTCAAATAACGGACTGTTCAGAGCGTTTCATTATTAATTTATTTTTAAGATAATGACTACCTAATTTCATATCCTAATTCAGACATTGTATGTGTCCACAAGACAGTGTTTCTACTTACTTACTGTCATCAAACTACCATATATTCATCCCATGTTATAAAATATGTATGAATGCACACTAAGAAAAAAAAATTAATAACTTAATTTTAACAGTTGTATCTCTGTCACTGTGGAAAGCAGGCCCGTACACATTGGAAATGGCAGCAAAAAAAAAAAAAAAAAATTCTAAATCAGAGTAAACTGTCTATCTATAGCTATCTACAGTATATATATATATATATATATATATATATATATATATATATATATATATATATATATATATATATATATATATATATATGTATGATGATTCAAGTGAAATTAATCTGTTAAAAGATTATGAATTTTATTTTGAAAGATAATAAACGGAATCTGCTCTTTTAGGCAATCGTTGAACCGGCTTTTGTGTGAGCAGTGTGAGAGTTGTTGGCCAGTGACTGTAGCTTGACGTATATTCGGAGCCGTCGACTGTCCTGCATTCATTCAGTAGTAGGACGACCCTGCAGGTGCGGATCTACAGAAGCGTAGAGCTGCCACAGTGGAAAATATATTTTTGACCACTATATTGTATGAACAAATATTATATTGTACAAACTTGATAATATATTGCACAAACAGGATATTATATTGTACAAACAATATAGTGTATTGTACAAACATGATATTATATTGTATGAACAATACTTATATTGTACAAACAATATACTTATCAGTGACGTGCCGTCAGGGTAGGCAAGGTAGGCAGTGCCTACCCAAGGGTGAATTGATATTTTGATTATTTGTTTTAATTATAATATAATTATAAATTATTTATTCTTCCATTTCCAATAGCCTACAGTACCTATAAGTTTGAAATTGCGGACATTTTGTGCATTTCATAGCCCAAATTACTAAACAGCGCTATTTCCTGGAACAGCTGCACACTTTTTTTTTTTTTTCACTCCGCTGTAAGGCAGAGGGAGGCCACGCCCCCTCCCAAAGGCACGTTGCTCTTCTGCTTCTGTTCCCATTGCGTGTTTTTACGTGTGTGCGCATGCGCACTCAGGTCCCCAAGATGACAACCATTTACGTGCAAAGGCAGCGTAGAGAACTGCCTCTGGATGTAACCGCGCTATGCTAAATGCTATACCTAAGTTCACAGTACATTAATGAATAGATGCCATGTGACCGCTGCTGCTACGTTCTCTAGCTAGTGGGCGGGATAACACTACAGTCAGGATGACAGCGCCAGAGATGATAGAGAAACTGATTTTTGAGGAAAAACGTCAGCTTTTAAAAGATGGAGACCAACACCTGAGTTACCAGAGCTTCAGCAAAGGTAAGGTCAGAAAAATGTTCATACCTTTCGCAGTGAATGGTACAAAAGGAAGGATTGGCTTTGTGGATGCTCCTCACTGAGGTTATTCTGAGTTGTTTTTGTCATTTTCTCTGTGTTTCCAACACAAACAACGGATGTGCTTTTGTGGAAATTCACTGATACTTATATTGTACAAATGTGATATAATACTTTTCAGGTGGTGAAGGTAGTGGATTTAAGCATAAGAACAAAAGGAGGAAGAACACATGGATTCTCCACAATTGCGGTTCCTGTGAAAATGAGGTGTGCTTCATGAGGCGAATACGCAAGGCCAGATTAACCATATCGGCAACTGGGCAATTGCCCAGGGGCCCGTGACCTTTAAAAGGCCCGGGGCAGTGAGGGCATAAGGAAAATATCTGGTTTTCTCTTCCTTATAATATAAACTGTCTGCCGCTCGGAGCAGTTGCACTGCACAGAAACCCTGCAACTGCCTGTGACTGTGAGCTGAGATCCTGAGAGGCGGGCAGGCAGGTCAAAGCCAGGTGACGCAAATCAACCTCTACGCAACTCAAAAAATGCAAACATGGAGAGGCAGCTAAGTGGGAGCGCTAAACGGAAACTAACTATTGGAAAAGGCGATCAGAAATGCAAAAAATTTAAAGCCAGTGTCGGCGTCATGGGGGGCATTCACAGGCCGTGTCCCCCCAGCTGACCTACTGTTCCCCCCACCCTGCTCTTCCCACTACAGGGGAGCTTTTTAATAATCAAAGATATCTGATTGGCTATCGCAACTGACTGTCCAGAGCCGTATATAGCTCTGACTGTGTCCATTTACTGACAGCGGACGGGAGTCTGCTCCATAGATATAATATACTGTGGCGTAATTGTTTTGCATTTGAGCTATTGAACGTACCCTAGAGTTGTTGTTAGGATCAACCAATAGAATGTGCATATGTCTATTGCCTGTTCTGTTGACCACGGCCATCTGGTGCAGGCATGGTTTCAGGCCCATCAACAGTTCCTCATTGTGTACTTGCCCCATATTCTCCTTTCCTTAACCCCATTGAGGATGTTTTCTCTACATGGAGGTGGAAAGTGTATGATCGACATCAGCATCAAGTGACCCTTCTTCAGGCCATGAACAATGCCTGCAATGACATTACAGCAGAGCAATGTGAGGCCTGGATTCACCATGCGCAAATGTACTTTTCAAGATGTTTGGCAAACAAAAACATTGTTGTGGATGTGAATAAGAACCTGTTGGCCAATCCACAAGATAGGGTTGATGGGGATGACGAGTAATTGTTGATCGTTATGTTGCAGGTGCGTTGTTACTCGCCCCTCCTGTCCACTGATTGCTGGGCGGTGACACACCTTTTATATACGGGTCTGGCCGCACCTGCCAGCCTCTCTCCCTTCTTCCTGGTTCCACCGGCGGGGCATGTACAGGTTCGAGGAGCCTTTGTGGTGTGGCTGTGCACGCACTGGAGCGCTGTCTGGTGTGTCGACAATCGTAGCGCACGCTTTCCCTTCAGCGTTCAGGTGGGCGCACCGCTTTTTTCCCTCCTACTTAGCTTGCCTTATTGTGCATCAGTGCAGGCTGTTACCGTGGGGACCGGGCTGCCTCTCTGAAAGCCATCTTGACAGGGTTTGTGTATCCACATATATGTATGTATATGTACTGTATATAGTGCACGCCTTCCCTTGTGTCCAGGTATGCGCACCGCTGTTCTTCCTCCTGCTTGGTGTGCCTTATTGCGCATCAGTGATATAGGATATTGGTTGTTATAGATTACTGTTGCTATGGGCTGTCCCGCTAGAGGTCCTCTTGGAGGGGTTTATGCATCCTTGTGGTGAGTTGGCGTAGTCTGTTTTCCCTCCTCCTTCTTTCTCATTGCTGGCCTTCTTGCTAACAAGTAATCATCTGTGCCACAGTTTGGACCGAGTGCCGCCTGGCCTGCTGTGACACTGCGCTAGTGAGGTCCAGACAGAGGCTAATCTATCGCCACGGCTCTCTGGACGGCGCTGCTGTTTTGGCTCTCTGTGCCGAGCTGGCTTCTTTGATTTTAGTGTTCTTCTGCTGTCAGAATACCGCTGCTGCGTCGATGCGGTTGTTTTATTATTATCAGCAGCCTATGCTCTTTTGACTTTGATTTATTTTGTATTTCTTTTGTGTTTAAAATGTTATTATTTGTTTACTGATTAATTGAATTTATTTATTTTGTATTTATTTTGTTTGCGTAGATATTCTGTTGGAGATTTAATTATTTTTCATTTGTTTATTGATTTATGTGATTCTTCATTTGTGTATTGATTTGAATTTGATTTATTTTGTATTTCTCTTGTATTTGAGATTCAATTGTTATTTGGTTATTGATTCATTCATTGAGTTTAGTCTATTTCGTAGTTTGCTTTTGGTTATAGGACCACGGATACTTTCCTTGTCGCTTCGCCCCTGCATTCTCAGTTGCTCTCATTTTTGGGGAATATGAAGTCTCAGATGACATGCTGTTGGAAAGCCTTCTTCTGTACATTAGTCAGTCAGATAGGGATCTTCTGACCACTGCCTTAAAAGAGGACCTTCTAAGGATGGAGATGAACTAATTGATCTTTTTGATTGCTTGAATGTAACAATTCTTCTCACACAAAAAGATTTAAAAGGAATTCTTGGAAGTGCAGCCCACAAACACCTGATCCAAAAACCAAGATATGCTACAGAACATATGTCCTCCACTGCTAGCCACATTTTGAAGGAATCCCTTTTTAGCCTGCAAAGAGTGCTACTGATGTATGGGGAAAATCAGCCAACAACAAGAAGGTTTTTGAAGTTACTGGATGCATCTCCTACTACTCAAGCAGATAATCAGAGCTTTCATTTATTGCAGCAGTACATCAGAGGACTGGATGATGCAGGTCTCAGAAGAATGTTAACATTTGTCACAGGGTCAGACGCTATCTGTGTTAAAAAAAATTAAAAAAATTAAGATGGTGTTTACACCAGTAGAAGGACTAGCAAGGAGACCTGTTGCCCATACTTGTGGACCAACTCTGGAGCTGCCATAGACATAGGCTTCCTACCCAGAACCGTGTGCTGATATGAACAGTATACTGCAAAACTCCTTAGAATTCAGCATCGTTAAGATCAGGTTACTCTGCTTACTACCCAACAAACTTTGAAATGGAAAATTATAACTAAACAGAAAAATGTTTTGGTCAAATACAGTACATCTTTTATTTTTATATACAAGGGTAGACCACAAAGGACTGAAAGTGTCATTTAAAATGGTGAAGGAGTAGCAACATAAAGGAAAGTCATTTCATGGAAAAAACGTCTTATGTTGAGCTTTTGCACTGAATGTGTAGCTAAATAGGCAAGTCAAAAACGGTGTCCCTGTAGTGTTGTTTTATTTAATTTTATTAAATTTTCTCAATATAAATGCTCGATTTTCACTTTCACATGTTTTCAAGCAACAAGCATGTTAAAGCAAAGACAAGCTTTTTGAGTTAAAGCCAAAAAAGGTTATCGTTGAGTTAATAATATATACTGTATGCGGTTTGCCTAAAGCGGGCCTGTACTTGTTCCCTCAAAGACCATTGAGTTTTATATACGATGACATTTGAAATAGGGTTTATAATTGCTTTATTCTAAACTCTCTATTCTAAAAGTTCACTTCTAAAATTAGAACAAGCTTCAGAAACAGCATTGTTGCATAACTTGTGCCAGTTACCATGAAAAAAGTGTCATGTGTAGTTTTGAATTATACAAAATTGTTGTTATATTCTTGACAGCTGAAAAAAGATAAACTTATTTGTTTTTGAACAATGTGGTTTATTTATTCTTGTTGTTTTGACAGTGCTATATTTTTTTATTTTGGGTTTTCATCATTTCAATTGGCTTCATTATTCCAAAAACAGAAACATGAAATGTTGTAAATACAAGGGTTGACAAAGTTGTGGGGTTTAAGCTTCAAAATCTGTTATGAAAGGAAAACTAATTCAAAAATACATAAGTCACAATACGGATATAACATCAGATTTTTCTGATTTTGTGTAATACATTAAATACTTGCAAGAATTAATTTTGGCTGTTCTCATGGCATGGTGAATGTGGCCTAAATTTTTACACCAGATGCCCTTCCTGACACAACCCTCTGAATTTATCCAGGCTTGCAACCAGCACAAGTACACTGGCTTGTGCCCCTTTGAGGGTGCAGCGCTGTGGAGCAGTGATTAAATCAGCAACCCTTCAGTTTCAGGTCTGCTTCCTTAACTATTAGGCCACCTCTGCCAAAATGTTATTTATTTATTTTTTTTTACAAATGAAATAATAGTAATGGTTATATATATACATTACATTCCCAAAAGCTTAACTGTGTCAGCCTCTAAGTTGACATTTATTATTATGCTATTAATTGACATGCAGGAATTTTTACCTTCAACCTCGGAACCGGAGACTACTTACAAGGTTTTCAGAATGTATGTTCTCAGGAAAAGATATACCTCTATGGCTTCTTCTGTTTTGGTTGGTTGGAGCAAGAAGTTCTCTGACATAATATGGCGGCACAAATTGAAAACTATTTCATCACAAGGATAAGGTCCTCTCTGTTGGCATTTCTCTTTACAAGCTTCCACAGCTTCTGGAGAGACCGCCTTCAGGTGATCTTGTCCAGCAAACAGATGTACGGTCTACAGAAGAAGTGGACATCCACTTGGAGCCACTGCATTTCTGCTGTAATGGATGATGTGGCTGTTCCAAAGGTGTGAAACTTGTGCAGCTCCTCCTGTAGAAGAAACAGTTAAAATGTGTGTTTTTACCTGTTATTTACAATCTGTTTGTGGCTTGTACAATTTCTCAAATAAAGGAGACATTATTTTTAATAGGTCATTAAATACTTAAGGTAGAAGACATATACCCTGTAGTCTGAAATTGTCAATAAAAATTACATAAGTAAAAACATTTAAACGATAAAATCTTGCTCTCCTTTAGAAATTAATTTTTGAGGTTCAATGTTCTGTTCATAGGTTATTTACAGCAGGTTTATATCAAGTTATAGAAAACAAAGTATTATGAATCATTGTGGTTCCTGGATATATTGTGAATTTTATTTTGACGATAAAGAAAATTATATATCACCTATAGCAAGATATTTTTATTTTATTGATTATTTTGTATTGGATAACATGTTTTCGGAGTCACTGCTTTTGCTACTTCTCAGAGCAGCATGAAAAAAACATTTAGATGGATTGCTTAATGCTTCCCAGACTTACCCCTAAAAAGCAACGCAACAAAGTGGCACATGTTGTGCAACTGTTCGTGAATAAATGTGATTGTGTGGCATTTTGTATCAGCAAATTTAACCCAGAATTGTCTTTCCAGTTAAATAGGCACCCTTTTGAGGATAATATATTAAGATAGGAATTTTGGTCCATACCACCCAACTCTATGTCTTACATTTACTAACACTTTTCCTCTGCTTCTTACACACATAATGCAACACAAGCATTATTATACAGAAAATGAGCATGCTTGTTTTGATGCTCTAAGTGTGACATACAGTACATGCCTCAAGAATCCTGAAACAAGACAATAAGCTGCTTATCTAAAAAGTCTTGTCTTTCAGTTCCTGGAAACAATTCATCCAATGTTGAGCGTAGTGCATCCTCAAAAAAGTCCACCAGCTTTCGATCTGCTAATTGTGATTGTTGGATCCAGAGATGTGGCAGTTACTGGCAGAGCGATCAACACTCCACCGAAGGAATTGCTTTATCTCTGCCATAGTGACATTTTTAGTACCCAAATCTGCTCGGATTCAGGAAGGTGTCCCCATTATCTCATCAACTTCATTTAAGAAATAGCCAGCGATTATTTTCGGATCACTGTTTGTTGAAAATGCATGAAGCCATATAATTTGTCTGGGAAAGCCATCAATTGCTCCATTTATGCATAATCCAAATGGCTTCAGTTTATCATACGAGTCAACATGCTAAAGAAAATTGGGTCCAGGGTTTACATACTGTCCATGCCTCACATCAGTCGCATTCTTTGCCTCCGTTTCACATCACTGGGGTCAAGAAATTTCAGCAGATGTCTCACTGTATTTTGGGTCACCACGTATCCAGCTTGAATACACTTTAGGTGGGGTCCGGGTAAACGCCGGAATTCCGAGCCACACACAAATTCCGGTGGAATTCCATTGATCCTTGAGGGGAATTTGCAATAATGTATATGTCATATATCTTTATATCTTTATATGACATATACATAATTAAAAAGGAGCATTTAGTTAAAAAGAAATAATGTAGAAAACACAGAATTTGGGGAAAAATACAATGGAATTTGGAAAAGAACTATTTTATTCCTCATTAAAAAAAAAACTTTCCTTGCCTCACGGTGACTGTGTTTCATGCCGATTCTGTCCATTTCCAACAGTGGATTCTGTTTTTATTGGTCAATTCCATGATTCATTCTGCAATTCTGTTAACGTGGATTTTATAAAGCCCTAAATCATAATGTATGGTTGTCACAAAATCCTAACTGACACCTTGGACAAAGAGGATTATCATTTGGAGCTGCATAGCAACAGCCCTGGGTTTCACACCATGACCTGTTTCCATACTGACGTCTAAGCAATCAGGTGAGAAAACAAGTTTATAAAAGCAAGGAGTCACTGTCTGTGTCTGTGTGTGTGTGTGTGTGTGTGTGTGTGTGTGTGTGTGTGTGTGTGTGTGTGTGTGTGTGTGTGTGCGTGTGTGTGTGTGTGTGTGTGTGTGTGTGTGTGTGCGTGCGTGCGTGCGTGCGTGTTTGTGTGTGTGTGGAGCGAATATCTCCCTGACGCGGTATGAGTTCGACCTGAAACTTAGTCAACTTGTTCCAAATACCCCAAGTGTGTGCACCTGTGATTTTGGAGTAATTTGGAGGAGCAAAAAAGCATTAATCTTAAGATTGCGGCACTTTCGGGAATGAGCGCGGTATTTAGCGCTCTACTTCCAGTTTCGGTTGTTTCTCAACAACCTGCGATGGATAATGTGCATGACGCGCGCGTGTGTGAGAGATAAAGCATAGAGGAGATGGAGGTAGACACACACACACACACACAACTATGTGCATGACACGCATGTATGAAAGATAACGCACGGAGGAGATGGAGGTAGGCACACACACACGCACAGTATTTATTTTTTTATTTATTTATTTTTCCCTTTGTCTGCACATGCTGTCAAAGGCCAACACTACAAGAAGTGCAATCTTTTTAAGACAGCAATGCATGTTGCACACATGTGACCATCACCAGCCCTCCCTAAGGAAGGGTAAGAAACACTTTATTAAAGGGAGAATATAAAAAGAAAGGGCAGTGTTACACCTGGGTGAAGGGGTGGAGGGGTAGGTGGAGGAGGAAGGGAGAAGGGAGGATATATTCAAGGTAGAAAATGGAAGGGTGGGGAAGAGTTGATTATTGTAAAGTGAGAGTGAGATGTGAAGTTGTAGTTGTGCATACTGTGCTGTATATGTAAATGTAAGAAGCCATATGATTGGCTGAAAACAAACACACCTGACTAACTGATAAATCTGTCAATCAGTTTTATCAGCCAATGGTGACGTTCGTTGACCCACGACGTCAGGGCAGTCTCAAAATTCACCACACACATTTCTCTCACAAATGCACAGAGGTTTCACAGCACAGAAGCAGTTTGTAAATGCACATTCAGCAATTTGCATTATCTGTGGATTTATATTACAAGTGTGCCTCAAAATAATATTTGTGAAGTAGAACGTGTGCATTTCAGAATTTATATTACAAGTTTGCATAAAATGTATATTTGCAAAACAAAGCATGTGCATTTGTGAAAAACCATACAAGAGTTCATTCATTATGATACTGTTCTGATT
The DNA here is from genome assembly GCF_900634775.1 of Gouania willdenowi. Taxonomy (NCBI): domain Eukaryota; kingdom Metazoa; phylum Chordata; class Actinopteri; order Blenniiformes; family Gobiesocidae; genus Gouania; species Gouania willdenowi. The sequence continues at coordinate 27,590,648 of NC_041058.1, read as the reverse complement.
CCATACGTCAGAACATCTTGCATGATTTACCTCTCTCCCGGAACTATGCATTCATGTGGGAGCATAAGTAGAGTTGTCAATTATGGCCAAATGAGTTGAAGGTCGGATGTACAGAGGTGTACATACTCTGTACTATGTAGTGTTATAAAGGGGCAGATTTGCAGGTGCAAAGTAAAATAATGTGTGGTTTCCCTGGTTTAATTCTATGGGACATGCGCATGATATTTGCATTTTGGTTTTCTTTTTACTAATTTTTATATTTTTTCCGTTTGGTGTATTTTTCTGTAAGGGATGTTTTTTGGAGTCATTATGTGTAATTTTGTATCTCTGTTGTCTTTTTGTGCATTTTTTTTTGTAATTAGAGTTTTTTGTTGCCTTTGTAGTGTGATTCTGGAGTCATTTTGTGTATTATTGTATCTTTTTTAGTGTATTTTTGTGCATTTCTGTTGTCATTTTGTGTATTTTTATAAATATAAATATTTATTTTGTGTATTTTGAGTCATTTTCATATTTTTTTGTTGTTTGGTGTATTTTTCTGTAATGTTGGTTTTTTGGAGCCTTTTTGTATATTTTGTGCATTTCTGTTATCGTTTTGTGAACTTTTTGTATAAATATTGTTTAGTTTTATTTTTATTTTACTCATTTAGTATATTTTTATTTTACTCTTTTAGTATATTTTTAATATAAATACTGTGTGTGTGTGTGTACCTCCATCTCCTCCGTGCGTTATCTCTCACACGCGCGTCATGCACATTGTGTGTGTGTGTGTGTACCTCCATCTCCTCCGTGCATTATCTCTCACACACGCATGCGCGTCGTGCACATAATTCATTGCAGGTTGTTGAGAGATAAAAAAAAAAAAGAGAGAGACCCGGAAGTATCACGAAAAATAAACGTTTCGTAACACCAAAGTCGCAATTCTCTCTAAACGGCTCTGTGTGCGTTCAGCATGCATATCTCGATGTAGTGCACGCACGCGCATCAGCTGTGTGTGTGTGTTTACATTGTAACTGCTAGCATCTTAACACATAGAATAATATAAGAAGAAACAGTCACCCTGGCAAAAATAATCATAGTGGAGCCGTGTTGTGGACTCATCCGCTCACAAAAAAGTTACATTCCTCTGTGTGAAAGCATTTAGCTTGTGATAAGGTCAGCTAATGGCCGTCAGCACAGCCACCGCCCACAGTCATGGAGACGGAAGAGGAAGTGAAGTCCGTGACCCGCGATTTAACACTAGCATGACCAGAGTGGTGTCATTTGACACCTATACCTATAAAGTCCAAGCTGGTGTCATTTGGCGGGTGTGAACAACTCAGCTTGTGACCATTGTTATGTTACTGAGGCCACTACTCCCCCCTCAGCTAGGGTGGGGGGGTTGCTAGGTAGGTTCCAGGACACAAAGACCTTTTGTAATCTCCTTTGTGTTTCCCATACAGCAGCTACATAGAGGTTGCAACTTATATTTCAACTTTTGCAACAGAAAGTAGTAAGTAATAATAGTGAGACGGCAACAGTTTGTTTGCATTCTTGGTGAAATTTATTTAATAGAGATTTTGTGAACAATTCTGGCACTGCCACACCTCCTTTATGCATTTGCCACATGCAAACTTGTCACAATACATACAACGCTTGGTGGCACGGTTTTTCCTGCAGCAACACTTCACCTGGCACAATGCCCTTTTCCCCACATCAGGTGTGGGTGGTTGTTGCTGAAGGTTTTGCTCATTCACCTCCTTGGCTGCCATATGAGACTGGGCAAGCTCATTTGCAAGCTCCAGCAAGAAGTCCACCCTTCTCTCCTTGACCCCAGTGCATGCCTGATAAAGCACATGTGCGTTCAGCGCTGCAATGTCAATCATGTTGTAAAACACAGCGACTGGCCAACGCCGTGTTCCTGAACGCACAGTGTACTTTCGAACCATCTGGTCCATGACGTCCACACCGTATTTCATGCTGTTGTAGTCGGTGACTGTGTTCGGCTTTTTTTTCCGAGTAGCCTCAGTCTCCACCACGCTGTGCACGCTACTGAGGAGGCAGACAGTCTTCTTTCGTTTGGGCACATAAACAGTCAGTGTGGCACCAGAGGTTGAAAACACTTGTGTGCTGAATTCCTCACGGGCCAAATTCTTTTTAGCTGAATCTGGAAGCTCCCGGCGAATCTTATTGACTGTGCCAAGGAGGGTGGTCTTCCGGCTGTGCAGTCGACGTGCTAGTGACAATGAAGTGAAAAAATTGTCGGTTGTAACAGTTCTTCCTTTGTCCATAAACGGTTCCATAAGCTTCATCACCACATTTTCAGACAATCTCTCCCCAGGTGGACGACTGGGGTCTTTGCCAAGATATGGGATGATTTTGCACACATACTTGGATTTAAGGTCACATGCCACCCAGAACTTGATACCAAACTTGTCCGGCTTCGTTGCAATGTATTGCAAGAAACAGCAGCGAGTCTTAGTTGGAAAAAGTTGCTCATCTATGGTGATGTGCCTGCCTGGGTTGTACGAAGTGATGCAGTTGGCAACAAAAGACCCCCAAACGTCAGAGATTGCAGCAAACCGGTCAGTCGCAACTCGTTCACCGCGTGTGTCCTTGTCGTCGAAGCGTAGATGCTGCATGATGTCCTTGAAACGGTTTCGAGCCATAATCCTGTTGATCAGGGGCGGTCCCAGATTTGCTGACCATGCGTCATGCAGCGATGGAAGGCGGACAATCCCCCGCAGAAGCAGGATGGCAATGAACGCCATTAGTTCAGGTATGGCCATGAACCAGTTCTCATGTTGTGTCTGGAGTGCATGCTGGACAGTCCACTCCTGAATGGTCCGAAGCATTTCCAGAGTTATGAAGCAGAAGAAACTCTGTAAGCGACTCGTCACCTTTCTTCTGGCCAAAGCAGTTGGCTCTCCATCTGTGACGTGACCTTCAATTGGGCTGTGATGGAGAGGTCTTCCGACCTGTTCTTCACGCCACACTGTGCCGTCTTTTGCCGTCTCTGTCAGCCACTCGTGTGTCTCCAGGCGACCTCTCTTTTCTGAAGGTGGCGAATCCTCCTCATCTATAGGGTGATCATATTTTTGAGATGTGATTAATGAAACATTAAAAACACAACTGCCATAATCAGCAAACAAAAAAAAGGATGTTTAGAAAATCTTACCGGAAGAAATTTCAGAGTCAGAACTCAGATGAAGGGATATTTCTTCTCCATCGGAGTCACAGGGGTTGGCGTCATTTAGGATCATCTCCAAAGCCTGCTGAGAGCTGTAAACTTTTGACATCCTTGCTTCTCAGTCGCCAGAGTCAGTGAAATATCTGCCCAGAGTTGGCTATTTATTCACCTTGAGGTGAATTGTGCTTTGTGGAAGGGTGGGCGCAGGTATCATCATCGTTCACACCTTCGCCCACCCTTCCACAAAGCACACACGATAAGCCTTTTCAAACTTTCACAATGGTTCAGTACTTCCGCATTGGCTCAAAGGTCAAGAGGAATAATGTCAGCATAACTGATGGTGTAAACAGAGATTGAGATTGTTTTTCCCTGTTGAAGCATTGATTCTTTGTGCATCTTGTGCACTTTCTTCAAATTTGTAAAATAATAGCTTAATAAAATAATTCATGGACCTGGTTAGTGAATGGTGGACCTCGTGAATTTACCTTTTTAAAGTGAGAACTCAAACAGTCCTTTTCACACTCGGAAATCTTGCTTTACCATAAATAGCAACAATACATTTGATTTATAAGCACAAAAACAATAAAGGTAAATAGTGAAAATACAGGAGTAGGAAACAGGAGCTTGGTTGCTTTATTACTGTTTTTCTTTTTCTAATTTTATTTATTGTGGTTTATTAATTGATCACAACACACATGGCTCATATTAATTTGGCCATTCTTATCCAATAATTCCATATAATGTTATTTGGATTAACAACCATCATCTACATGGAAGAAACACTGGTTTCTCAACACTGGCCATCATTTACACCAACCCCCAAAGTTTGTCACTGCCCAGCTGCACATTCCGATCGAATGGCTGCATTTACATAAGAGAGGTGGCCCCACTGAGTTGCAAATGAGTGTCATTTGGCGGCCTCTGGGCAGGGCAGCAGGAGTAAGAAAACCTTGGGCATGCTAGTGTTAAAGGAAGTTTGGGATCACTGGAATAATTTTAAATAACCATGAAATATTAAGTTAAATGACTTTTAGCAGTACAAAAACGTTTTTAATATTGACCTTCTTTTCTTTTTTGAACCCAAACAAACTGCGACACAGTGACGTCATGAACCCGGAACTGGAAGTAGTGCGCTCAATACCGTGCTCATTACCGAGAGGGTTTTTGCTACTCCAAATTACTCCAAAAAAACAGGTGCACACACTTGGGGTAAGTTTCAGGTCGAACTCATACCGCGTTGAGGAGATATTCGCTCCACACACACACACACACACACACACACACTGCTCTACATTATGAAAGTGCAACATTTATACAGAAATTAAGAAAAGTGAAAAACATTTACACAGAGTTTAAAAGTCAACAGTAAAAGTAGTAAAATGCTCATTTCTTAAGTCGTTAGGAAAAGGACAGTTTTTTGTTTTTTTTTTTATGTAAAAATGTTCTTAGTTCTGTTGCAACATAACTACTAAACACTCCGTCTTCTTGTTTGATTTGACCAGAAACCTATAATATATTAGCAAGCTGACTTATTTTTTAATGGTTGCTTTAAAAAGAAAAAAAATGTATTTCTAATTACAGGGAGATCAATTGACAGAAGGCCTTTAAAAATAACTGAACGTTGCTATTAATACTTGACTTGGCAACAATGTAACAATGACATCCTCAGAGAAACAGGGAGAACATCCAGATGTCCACCCCCACTTTGCCTTTGGGAACAGTGTTGTCAAACAGCACATTCCCCACATCTATTTAAAGCATACTGAGTCACAGGAGGCTGCTGACATGCCACTTATTTACAAAATTAGATTTTTAAAAATGTGTGTTATCACTCATTCATACATCATTATGCTCTATAGTTGTTTTGCTTTTTCATAGTATTCTGCGAAAAATGTTGTAGTCAGACGAAGGGGGTACTTAGCTTCAGGAATAATAAAAAGGGGGTACTTGTGCAAAAAAAATTGAGAACCACTGTCATAGCTGCTTGAAGGCAACCCAATATCAGAACTTCGACCTGACTTTCATATGTTGTTCTCTAGTGAGAATAACAAATTGTACTAAGTCACACTTGTCAAATAGCCTCACAAAGTTGAAATGTAATATTGTATTTTTTTGTTTTTCCTGTCTAAGTTACTCTTTCTCTAAAGACATTCAATCACACGAGCATGCAAAGAAGGGCTAAAACATTTAATTATAGGGTTCAGCTGGCCATAGTTCACTTGTCCCAATGCTAGAGCAGTGTATGTGGCACACTGGTAGGAATGCCTTTGAAGATACATACATTGTGAGGAGGACAGCCGATTTACACTGTTTACCTTGCATTTGTGTCATAGACACTAACTAAAATCTAACATAAAGAACTCCAAACTCCTCCCATGAGGTCAATGAGCTATGTCTGGTCTGGTGGGCATGGGCTTGGTCCTCAGCATAAAAGTTAGCTCAGCCCTCTCCACCAACTTTTGCCAGACCAGGAAGACTTTTACAGGTAACTCAAAGACAAATAAAAGGTTTAACATACATTCGTTGATATACAAATAAACACTATGATAAATCTGCAGCTTAATGTCAATGTGTGGCTGTGGCCATCTCAATTTGTGTGGCAACTTTGAACCCCCTCCCTCACTATAGAGCAGGCAAGTAAAGCTGGCATTTGTTTTATTTTCCCTGCACATGCCGCATTCTGCAAAACGCTTAAGTGCAATTAAGCGTTTTGTACACACATCCGTTTACACCCGTATCTCCGACATGTTTTCTCCCATCCAGACTCTTGACATGCCCACCACGACTTAAGGGTGTACTTCCACACTGGCAACCAGCGCCATTCCTAACCAGCTCTGTGCATGTGTGGAACCATGGGGGACCATTGTCTGGCCTGTGTAGGTGTGAACTGCACCGCAGGGGGGGTAACGGCCCAATGGTCCTGCTGGAAGAGGTGGTCCAAACAGCGTGCCAGACTAAATGCGCACACACAACTCGACTGGACCCACGCGCAAAACGTGATGACGTTCTGTTTGCATGTCGTTTGCTTTGTATTTAATAAAATGGTTTCTCCAACAGTTGGTTAAATCTACACATTTATACTGTATATAATGCACATGCAGGATGATGTGTAACAATAATCAGTAAAATTAGCTGTAAACACATTTTTTTAGAACTAAATATAAGGTTATGCTGTGAACAGAAAGAAAGGAAGACGAGCCAGATAATTCTAAACTTTAGAATATAATACAATCCTAACTTTTAATCTTAAATATGACTCTTCTCAAAATAACAACTTTTGATATTTTTGTCACACAATATCTCAATGTCACCATCAGTGAACTTTTTTTTAATTTGTAAAATATTCATAAGATGTTTCTCTGGTGGCGTGTGCAGTGGATGTTGTTGTTGTTAATATCGTATGAGGACAACATTACTGCAGCCCTGCACACCATTGTTGTCCTGTTAAAGTCTCTTTATACCAAGACTTAAAAACAATCTGAAATGAAATTAAACCTAGAAAATAAAATTACAGAACATTACATAATCATTTAATATACATTTCAATAAATAAGTGCATCCCATGGTCTCATGTTGACTCTGAGCTTTATTCTGTCTGTTGTCTGTAGAAGTGATGAGTCTAGACCAGATGATGGAAACAAGGATCAGCTCATGGTTTTAATGTCCTGGGAGGGGCGTGTCCACTCTGCATGGACTTAAAGAAAAAGAAATAAAAGAAGAGTTAGATATTGAACATGATGAAGATAAATATACTCAGATGGACTCTCTCTCTCACACACGCGCAAACACACACACACACACACACACACACACACACACACACACACACACAAAGTTTAAACTATCTCACACATTAAAAGCATCCATTTAATCTTATATTAATGTACACAAAGACTAGCTCTACAAAAGCATTTATTGTTCCAGAATTTAAACTGATCTTACCTTTATAGGCTCAGTTTCCTTTTTTGTTTTTAAATCCCTTTGAAACTCCATCCATGGTGGTTTTTTATCATCCAAGAGTCTTCATTTTCAGTTAAATCCACCGTTATTTGTTTTCTTTTAATTTCTCTGTCTTTCTCACTCTCTTGGTTCTCTCGCTGTTTCTCGTGTCGATTTTGACAAAACAAAGCGGCATCTATGAAGGTAGATATGTTGCAAAATGTGAGAGCTTGTAGAATGTGATGTGATGTTGTAAAATGTAATGTGAGCTTGTGTATCAAATCCACACACGTGTTAAATAAATTTAATGTCACAAATGATGGGAAAAAAATTTAGAGACTGATATTTACGCATAAAATTACAGCTGCAAACTTGTAATCTAACATTTATTCACATGTTTTTTAATTACTTGCGTAAATTATCGTTTACAATCACAACTCTCCGGTTACAACTTCTCCAATCTACTGCTACAGATACACAAACTACTTTTCTCGTGTGACTCTGCGCTGCTTGAGTTTTGCAACACATTTAGCGAGATGTCTGTAGAAACACCGATTCATGCTCGTAGAAATGGCCACTCCCCTCCCTGCTCCCTCGTGCGTGGGATTGATCAATCAGAAGCGAGGATTTGGAGACAGCGGGCTGTCTTTTTAGTGCTGCAGCTGGTGATATGACTGAAACAAAGTCATTTTTCTTCACTGTAAAGGCAGGATGCTAAAGTTTGCCTCCACAGATTGAAAAAGGTTGTTAGAGTCATTTATGAACAAAAATAGTCATGGAGAGTGTTTCTCCTTGTTTATATTTAGGTAAACGCTATGTGGAGATGAGGATCGAGAGCTGACAGCTGATGCAGTGACCAAGCGGTTAATGAATTTTACAAAATCTACAATCTGTATAATGTGACGAAGCAATAAAACAATGAACATGTATGTGAACTGTCTCATGAAAATAATGATTTTGAAAATACATTAACTGCTTGACCACTACATCAGCTTTCAGCTCTAGATTCTCATATCCACATAGCGTTAAAGGAGACATATCATGGTTAGTTGTGGTCTATATAAAGCGGAACTGCAATGCTTGGGTCTGAATTCCTCATTATTATAGCTCCACCCCTTTTCTACCCCTTTTCTGATGTGCTTCTGAGAGCAACTCGTTTTGGTGCCGTCTCTTTAAATGCAAATGAGACACTTCATACCCCGCCCCCTCTCCAGGTTGCAGAGGTGACACTCGGTTCAACTCCACCCTGTTCGGCCATTTTTGTAGTTTGATAGAAGAGATACGATTATGTAGCGGCGCATAAACTTTTTATTCACACGTTATTTACAGAATGTCAACAACAGAAGACTTGTCCATCCAGCTTTACATGTTCGAGCCAGAGTCGGACCCGGCGGAGCAAGATGAAAATGAAGATGATGAACCTGCAGAACCCTAACAAGTGAGCTAACACAATCGCCGAGCTAACGCTAGCGCCAAGCTAACGTCACGAAATGCATTTTAATACAGTCTTTTCGGAGACAAAAACGGCAAAATGAAATGACTAATGAAAACTTTAGACTTAAATTAAACCCCGTAGGCCATGTCATCGAGGATCTAAAATGAGCACACAGCGCTAACATATTTATTTTATTTATTCAGTTTATTTCCGACATGGTTACATTCACTTTTTTTTTTTTTTTACATTTTTTGTACATGCCGAAAAAGGAGACGAGAGAAGCAGTTTGCTTATCTGGGTCCCGTCCCCTGTTTTACCATCGCAAATTTACATGGGTTTACATGTCTCTCTGGTCAAACATTCTTGAGTTGTTCTGAACAGTCCTTTCTTGTGTATTCTCATCTGTAGTCAGTGTTGTCTTGTTTTTATTCCTCTTCCTCTCTATCGTTGTTCGTGTTGGCCTTGTTCCCTGCCAGACGTTGTTAGCATTCCTCCAGTTCAAGAATAGTTCCTCTTTCGAAGTTGTTTGGAAGTTGTTTTTTTTTCCCTTTTCATCCATAATGTCACCACTCGGGAATGTCTCTTTTGGACACACAAGTTTGCAGCTTGTTTTGTCTCTACATCAAGGTTAATCCAGCTGTTGTTAGTTCTATTGGCAGTGTTGTATTTTCCACTGTTAGATTTAACTTGTATAAACACATTATTATATCTTAGTTCATAAGCAAGGTAGTAATTTCATTGTACAGGAAAAGGTGTTTCTAACTGCACATATGACAATAAACACTTTGAATTTAAATTTAATGTAATCCTTTATCACCCTACCACCTAGCAATTGAAATGAATAAATGACAGACCTTTTTTACTCTTGGTTTCCACATTTAATTCAGTCTCCGTAAAATAATCACAGTGAGTTTTGTTTCCAGTGTTTATATAGATCTGGGTCCATATCCATGATTACCATCAGTAATGTTGTTGTTTGGGTGGATCCTTCGTATTTCCCCAAGTCTTCCATCGTTTTGATGAGGATTGGTTTTCCGTCCTCTTCTCCCAGTGGTGTGATGTAAATCCTGCAGTTTCTTGTCCAAGTCTTCACAATTTTTCCTCCTTTTTTTATTTGGCGTGCCTTCCATGCAATGCTTGCATTTTGTTTCGTCAGGTTTTCATTGATGTACACCTTCGTTCCCTTGAGTTTATTTCCTTGCTTCAGTAGTTGTCCTTTGAATTTCATATTCGTGAAGGTTATTTTTACAGCTCTGTTATCATTTTTCTTTGGCAGGAGATGGCAGGAGTTGATGTTGTCAGGGTTCAGGACAATGTCCTTCGACTCCAGGTAGTCAATGACCTGTTGTTCAATCGATTTTGTTTCTTCGTCACTTGCTCCTGGGTTTTATCTTTAGGCCTGTGATGATGACATCTTTCTCTCTTTCCTTTTGTTCCAGCTGTCCAACCCTGGCATTCAACAATTTTATCTCTTCAGCATTTCTTTCATTCTTTTCTTTCAGTACCTTTGCTTCGCTTTGTAGGTTTTCCAGTGAGTTTTCCAGCGTCTTTTCCAACGACTTTATCTCGGCAGATAGGTTTCGTAGACCCTCGCATATCATCTCCTTGACCTCTTCCAAACCCGAATTGGGTTCTGAAGGGCCTCCCTGCAGTTTTTTCACCATTTTCCTTCAGTCTTGGGCCCAATTTTTCAGGCTGTTCAGCTGTAGCCAGCTGTAGCCAAGGTCGTGTTATCGTTATATGAAGACGGTGCAACTGCTAATGCTAACAAAACAATGACAGGGACGTCTTATCATCACACTTTTTAGCGTTATTTACAGCTTACCGAAGTGCTCTGTTCGTCATCTCCAAAGATAGAAGGAATTGACCCCTCAATCAGACATAATCGTTCGGCAAATCCTTCTTTATACTGGCGGAGGTTGCAGAAGCAGTCATCTTTGAAGTGCTTTGCGCACACAAAAATGACCTTACCCACAGATCTGGGTACATTTCCGCGAAAATAAAACTCAACCAGGCACTTCGAAAAGGTTCTGATGCTGGGAAATGGTGTAATGAAGCGTGTGGGTTACTACATCCAACAACCAAACATTTTGACTTATCCTCTCGTAACTTCGGCATCCTTGAGCTTGGACTATAAAATAAAAGCGAGAAATAAAAATGGCGGATTGCTCGAAGTGTTGGGCCTGGAGTCGATGTCCTAATTTGGCAGTTCCGCTGCAAATACTGTGACGTTATTGTTCAAAAAACATAATAGAGAATCGAAAAATTGAAACAGATTGAAAAATATGACCAAAACAGAATATAAAGATATCAACGAAGCAACTGAAGAGACTAATTTGAACTTTTCTGTACTTCTAAACACTCTAAATATACAACAAAATGCATTTAAGGGCTAAAAAAGTGGATTTAGCATGATATGTCCCCTTTAACCTAAATGTAAACAAGGAGAATCACTCTCTATGACTATTTTTGTTCATAAATGACTCTAACAACATTTTTCAAACAATCTGTGGAGGCAAATTTCAGCATCCTGCCTTTACAGTGAATAAAAATGACTTTGTTTCGGTCATATCACCAGCTGCAGCGCTAAAAAGACAGCCCGCTGTCTCCAAATCCTCGCTTCTGATTGGTCAATCCCACGCACGGGGGAGCAGGGAAGGGAGGGGCCATTTCTACGAGCATGAATCAGTGTTACTACAGACGTCTCGCTAAATGTGTTGCAAAACTCAAACGGCGCAGATTCACACGAGAAAAGTAGTTTGCGCATCTGTAGCAGTAGATTGGAGAAGTTGTAACCGGAGAGTTGTGATTGTAAACGATCATTTACGCAAGTAATTAAAAAACATGTGAATAAATGTTAGATTACAAGTTTGCAGCTGTAACTATGTGTAAATATCAGTCTATACATACCTACCATAGGCATCTTTAATGTTTCAATCACTTGTGAGTAAAATTAAATTTACCGACACAGGCTGTAAAGAGCAACTACTTATCTTTCATAAACTGGTGGAATTTCTCTGATAGAGCAAATATGAGCAGAGTTACGGTCATTTAAATTAACGTGTTGCGTTCAGGGGCCCTGGGAATCCCAGTCCGTTCGCATAATCCGGCCGTGAAAAGAGCACATGTCTGGGTAAATCTGGACGTACAGTGGTATGAAAAAGTTTGGGCACCCTTGTAAATGTTCATGATTTTCCTTAATAAATAATTGGTTGTTTGGATAACAAATTCCAGTTAAATTTATCATATAGGAGACAAACACAGTGATATTTGAGAAGTGAAATAAAGTTTATTCGATTTACAGAAAGTGTGCTAGAATTATTTAAACAGAATTAGGCATGTGCATAAGTTTAGGCACCACAAAAGAAAAACAATACTTAATATTTTGTAGATCCTCCTTTATCTGAAATAACAGCCTCCAAACGCTTCCTATAGCTTCCAATTAGGGTCTGGATTCTGGTGGGAGGTATTTTGGACCATTCTTCTCTGCAGATCATCTCTAGTTCAGTCAGGTTTGATGGTTTCCGAGCATGGACCGCCCGTTTTAAAGCACACCATACATTTTCAATAATATTCAGGTCTGGGGACTGAGACGGCCATTCCAGGATGTTGTACTTGTTCCTCTGCATGAATGCCTTAGTAGATTTTGAGCAGTGTTTAGGATCATTGTCTTGTTGAAAGATCCAGCCCCGGCGCAACTTCAACTTTGTCACTGATTCCTGGACATTGTTCTCCAGAATCTGCTGATATTGAGAGGAATCCATGCGCCCCTCAACTTTAACAAGATTCCCAGTGCCTGCACTGGACACACAGCCCCACAGCATGATGGAACCACCACCAAACTTTACTGTAGGTAGCAAGTGCTTTTCTTGGAATGCTGTGTTCTTTTTCCGCCATGCATAACGCCCCTGGTTATGCCCAAATAACTCTATTTTAGTTTCATCAGTCCACAGCACCTTGTTCCAAAATGAAGCTGGCTTGTCCAAATGTGCTTTAGCATACCTCAAGCGACCCCGTTTGTGGCGTGTGCAGAGAAAAGGCTTTTTCCGCATTACTCTTCCATACAGCATCCCCTTGTGTAAAGTGCGCTGAATAGTGGAACGTTGCACAGTGACACCATCTGCAGCAAGCTGATGTTGTAGGTCTTTGGAGCTGGTCTGCGGGTTGACTGTGACTGTTCTCACCATCCTGCGCCGCTGCCTTTCGGAGATCTTTCTTGGTCTTCCACTTCGGGCCTTAACTAGAACTGTGCCTGTGGTCTTCCAATTCCTCACAATGTTCCTCACAGTTGAAACTGAAAGCTTAAATCGCTGGGATAGCTTTTTGTATCCCTCCCCTAAACCATGATGTTGAATAATCTTTGTTTTCAGGTCATTTGAGAGGTGTTTTGAGGCTCCCATGTTGCCACTAATCAAAGAAGATGCAAAGAGGAAACACCTAGAATTTTCCTACTTAAATACCCTGACTCATGATTGGATTCACCTGTGTATGGAGATCAAGGATCACTGAGGTTACCAAAACAATTTTGAGTTCCAATAATTAGTGCTAAGAGTATTAAAATCAATAAGATGCAAGGGTGCCTACATTTATGCACATACCTAATTTTGTTTAAATAATTCTAGCATACTTTCTGTAAATCATATAAACTTTATTTCACTTCTCAAATATCACTGTGTTTGTTTCCTATATGATGAATTTAACTGGAATTTGTTATCCAAACAACCAATTATTTATTAAGGAAAATCATGAACATTTACAAGGGTGCCCAAACTTTTTCATACCACTGTATAGTTACCCTACGCAACAGAAGATATGAAATTTACAGCAATGGGAATGTACTGTCAACAACAAACCCAGAGTCGCTTAATGATGACGTAAAGCCATATGTCTGTCGTAAATGAATGTGATGACGTGTTTGTCTGTGGGAACCGAGTTGAGCTGGTGATCACGTCCGTTCTACCGTGCCGGAAAAGGGACAGGGAGGGGGGAATTCCTGCTGTGAGCTTGTAACGGCCCGAGCTGGCAGTATGAGTACACCCTAAATAGACCCAATGTGCGTAAGTCTGTGAATGAAGGTGGTCTGATGTTCTTCATTTACAAGGAGGCAAACTGGGCCATGATGTCATTTTTTTAACTGTCTTGAAACCATGGATAATGGAGTTTTCCTAATGCTTGTAAATGTCATTGAAATCTGGGAAAATAATAAAGCACACTTTTAATTTGAAAGGCATTGTTCGTTGAAAAACAATGTGACAAGTTTCTCTAATATTATTGCAGCGTGTGGGTCCGGCCGCATTTTTCTGTCTGAGCCACAGTTAAAACCTCTCTTTTTTACCACCTCATACTAATGACACATGAATATTGGTTTGTGTGGAAAGCCCAATTTTAATAATTGGGCTTTCCACGGAAGTAGAAACTTCCGACATTTTTGTCATCATCATCGTCATCATCTTCTGTCATCAATACCCTGTGAGCTCTAAAGCCTACATGAGTGCACAGCGCTGCAGGTTTGAGGGAAATAATGCAAGTAATAATGTGGTAATAAAGGTGTCTGTGTTTCCACAGACATTTTATTACAGAGGAGACAGAGTTGTTTGCTTCCAGTGAAACAAGCCCACTGGCTTCTGACATAATAAACTGTTTTAATTTTAAAATGTTCAATGTCTTATGGATCTGATGTGACCTAATGCCGAGCATTGTTTCTAAATATGAGTCTGAACCATTGCAGGTATCCATTCTCTAATGTGCATTTCACCAACCTCTGCATAGGTGACAGCTTGTTTCACTCGTTATTTATTCTTGTAATGTGATCAAGCTGTGGCTTTACATTGTACATAGTTTGAAATAGTTGGATAAGTGTGACCAGAGCTGACATAAGCCTAAGGTCCTGTTGTTTCATTTGAACTCACCTTGGGTGCGCAATTCTGCACCTCTGTAATGCACTCCCTCCCTCACAGGAAAAGAAGATAAATTAAAATATAATGAAATGTAATACATTTTGTCTTGTCTTGAACTGATACATTTGTAAATGGTGAACATATTAGAGATGCTGATGGTCAATCCTTTGGCGCGCTCCTTAAAGACTGCCCCATCCATTTTTCTCTACAAGATATCCTGAATCAGGGCATTCCATTCATTCTATAATACCTGAGGAAAGTCATGGCAGCAGTTTGCGAAACAAACACCTCCTCAGGTAAATGAAAGGCATCTTAACTTTAAAAAGAGGCATGAGCACGTGCACCCCAGCCATCTGCTCACAAAAAAGTTATCTTTTGTGGAACCTCTCCACGACTTTGGCGTGTGTTACCTTGGAGAAAATTCTAACCCAGCCAGCTCTGTGAGAAGCTCAAACAGCACTCCACAGAAAGTGCTGCTGCTGCACAATGAGCAGAGCCTTCGGTCAAACTGTTATCCCAGTGCCTACAAGCTTAATAACAAAGGCAAAGTTCCGGTCTGCAGAGGGATACTTGCTTTCTTTTATTTGACTTAGTCAAAGATGAGCAGGTTTAAATGTATACCATTTATGTTTACTTCATTCTTTTTTAGCTGGGATTGAAGTGGTATATTTATCTTATTCTGCAGTCAGCGAAAGAACAATCTGAGTCCTGACATGTCTTTATCATTAACCTCACAATCCTCACCTCTTCTGACCACAGAAACAGTTCATTTAAGATGATAGTTTATTGTTTTGTCCTCCTGCTGAGTCACATTGAGTCACAAACATGTCATACCTTCCTATAAAGGCAATATAATGTATAACGGATGCCAAACATGAAACTGATTGTGAGCGCTCACAACAACAAGTCACAACACACCAACAAAAGCCACAACATGGCAACAAAAGCCACAACACACCAACAAAAGCCACAACATGGCAACAAAAGCCACAACACACCAACAAAAGCCACAACACACCAACAAAAGCCACAACATGGCAACAAAAGCCACAACATGGCAACAAAAGCCACAACACACCAACAAAAGTCACAACACACCAACAAAAGCCACAACATGGCAACAAAAGCCACAACACGGCAACAAAAGCCACAACACACCAACAAAAGTCACAACACACCAACAAAAGCCACAACATGTCACAACACAGCAATAAAAGCCACAACATGGCAACAAAAGCCACAACATGCCAACAAAAGCAACAACATGGCAACAAAAGTCACAACACACCAACAAAAGTCACAACACACCAATAAAAGCCACAACACACCAACAAAAGCCACAACGGAAATGAGGAGGGATTATTTTCAAAATAAAATACTCTGTACCGACCTTACGTGGCCTCCATTGGGCCAATTTTGGACTCTATCCAAAAACCAAGCACATATTCGGACTCAGTCCGTTGATACCATATTTTACTCAAAATGAACACTGTTTTTGGTCCGAAAATTGTGCGTTTTGGCTCTAGCAGGCGCAATTCGGACTTCATCCAAAAACCAAGCACATATTTGGACTCGGGAGGATCAGACCTTTCTGTTGATAACATGCATGGCCCAATCCAAGTACTTTTAAAATCGGTTTTTACTTATAAATATTGCATTTATCCATGGGTGAATCACAGATATTCCGATCAGGGTTGACCCATGACATCTCTGGGGCCCTAAGCAGGATACCTTCTGGGGCCCCCACACTGCCATATTTGGACAGTTAAGGAACACAAAAGCATTTACCATATTCAGTTAAAAATATATATATTAATTAAATCTTTCCCTTCATGAACATGCTTTCTATTGTTTATTAACTGCTCCTCTTGTTGGTGTGTTGGGACTTTTGTTGGCGGGTTGTGGCTTTTGTTAATTGTGACTATTGTCACTGACACTATGTATACATGTGGAATAAAAAGGGAGGGGGGAAACAGAACTTTTTCAACTTTGGCCCTCTGAATGAGGCTGAAGGAATGTATATCAGACACTATAGCAAAACCATTATAAGGTCATACCCCCTCTTCTGGACTCTGAACTGAGGAAAGCACCAGAAGAAAGACAGTCAGATAGAGGAAGACGTCTTTGGCTTCCAAAGCAGTCTGCTGTGAAGGAAATAGGGAACCTCGATCGAGCTTGTAGCTTTACATGTATCAGGGTTATTGATTACGTTAATGAATAGTCATCTGTTTGAGGTGATAAAAGAAATGGGCTTGTCATTGGGGGGTCACCAGTTTGAATCTTGTTGAACAAGTCCCTTAACCCCAAATTGCTCCATGGAGCACCTGCGATGTTGTGGTAGCACACTGTCACCCCTGAGGGGGAAATGGGCAAAATGCAGAGGAAATCATTTCACTGTGATATTTTCAATGAAAAGTAAATCATTTTTATGAAAATAATAATAATAATAATAATAATAATAATAATAATAATAATAATAATAATAATAATAATAATAATAAGATTGATGCCTGGGTCATTGGAAGCACAAGCATTAAAAGTTCTAAGCTGGTACTCTGCAGTGGGGCAAGAATATCACCAAATTGATGTACTTCCTGCGGCAGCTGAAGAAGTTCAGTCTGCCAACAAAGATTATGGTGAACTTCTACAGCTCCATCATCCAGTCCATCCTCTGCTCCTCCATCACCATCTGGTACGCTGCAGCTATGGACAAAAACAAGGCCAGACTGCACTCTTCAGAGAAGATTCTGAGGAGTGCAGGAAAGATCGTGGCCGACCCCTCCCACCCCGGTCAAAAACTGTTTCAATCTCTCCCCTCTGGAAGGAGATTTCGGTCCATCAGGACCAGAACCTCCAGACACAAAAACTGTTTCTTTCCCCAGATTACCACCTCCATGAAGAAATTACCTATATATATATATATATATATATATATATATATATATATATATATATACCGACTACCAAGTCAAATTCCTTGTGCTGTCTTAAGAACTGTACTTGGCCAATAAAACATTTCTGATTCTGAGTCAGGCATTATTATAACATCTACATCTATAAATATATGAACAATTACAATTAATTAAGATTAATTGAAATCACTTTTTGACTGTTGTAGGAGCAGCTATTAGCACTGAGTCATCATGGGTAATAACTTATGCATTGGGTTTTTAAATTAGCTGAGTTTTTTGGGGTTTTCTTTTACAATTAAACTGTCAAATTAAATTAAAGTAAATGCAACCTTCTGCATTGAATTTAAACTTCTGCAATACCACAAGTCAAATGATCCTTTCCATCCTTTAGTCCATACTTAAAGTAACGCGATATTCTTTATGGTAGGCTCAAGTAACAGGCAATAAAACAAGATGAGATGTCCCATAAGAAAAACACAGATATATGTAAGCCATATTTGGTTACCAGTTAGAAAAAACAAAACATGTGCCTTATTGCTGATCTGTCTCAGTGTCTTTTATGGCGTCACATTAGTGCCAAAAACCCAAGCGCATAAAAACTGTCATCGCACACAGTAAAGACCACTTTCTGCGCGCTCACCGTCTCGATCTGTGCGCTCGCGGGGATCTTTCCACGTGCGGTGATGTTGAGTTTTGGCACTTTGGGGGCGGGCATTGCATGGACGGCACCTCCTGTCTGATTGGTCACTTGAAAAAACGGTCAGAGCCAATCAGTGGTACAGTAGGGCGGGTCATCACAGTGTAAAGTCCGTAGATGTTTCCTGGGACCAAAGTATGGAGCTAGTTTTTTTTTTTTTTTTACTCTGTTAGCTGAACTGACTTCTGGTCTACGTCTAATTTTCCTTAATCTAAGTTGATTGCAGGAACGTAAATCAATTTTTTTAAAAGTAATATTAAAACCATATTCATGTATTCTATTGATAGTCTGTCATTCATTATATTTCTACGAAGGTGACTGTACTTGCAACTATAACATCAATAATTAGGCCCATATGATAATCCTGTGGTCCTGATCTGAAATATGCATAGATGAGTGGATTCAGGTGGACTTACTCTGGTGTAAAAGAGCACAACAGCAGATTAAGGAAAGACAATAAATAGTATCTGTGAAAAGCAATATAGAAATGAAATTTACTTACTTACTTATATAGGTTGTAATTTGTCAAAATATTAATACAGTGTAATATTAATACAATAACTGCATTTGTAGGTTGACCCATTAAGCTGATCATTTAGTACGTGTTTTTGTGAGTGGACAGCATGGAATGACATATTGCTACACCTTACCATACCTCTATTATAGCCAATAATACTTTTAAAAACTCTAACTCATAATAACATTGTATCCTAAAGCATGTCTTCTGACAATGTCTCAGGAAAGTGTCTTGGTAAGTACAATGAAACTGTTTTAGTATGGCATACTGTGTGTGCAGTGTTGGGAGTAACTAGCTATTTTTGTAATATATTACAGTAATATATTCATTTTTTAAGTAAGTCAGTAGTGTAACTCATTACAAAAGTGAAAAGTGGTAATATATTACTAGTTACAATTAAAGTAACTCAAGTTACATGTAGATTTGATTTAAGTGCATAGTTTCTTTGTTTTCTCACGGTTTGCAATCATTTGAGGAAAAGAAAAATCATCATTATTGTTAAATATAACTTATGGGAAACAAAAAAGACATACAGTTATAACTGTATGTACAAGTAATTTATATATCTCATCTGACTTAACACATGGCCACTGACTGTTTATAAAATCAGGGTAAAGTAAGAAAACATTTATTTATTGCTACTTTGTGTGTGACGACAAGAGATTTGATATATCTTAAATTAAAGTAAATGTATAAACCTTGTTTAGACCTTTAAATGTTTAGACCTTTTGAAAGGCTATTTCAATTTATGTCACTAGATAGCAGCACATGGCTGGTTCACCCATAGCCTACATTTATTACCGCAGAGGAGTCTATTATATTATATATTATAACTGCAGTTAAATGATATATTTTAATGGACGGATAATTTGGTAAACGTCTTGTAATTGGCTAATCCAGCAGAATGTTTGGCAAAAGCTTTAGCCTACATTTCGTAGTGTTGAGAATCTGATCATTCTCAGTGGTCTGCTTTTGGAAGGTGGAGCTTGTGGGATTTATTTCCATAATTGGTCGACGCATTGAAATCAAATTTCGCAATGTGCGCTTTTTACATTTGAACGCGTCAAAATTAAATTAACGAGCGTATTACAGTACATGACGCACGTCTTTTACGTGTGGACGCGTTGAATTGCGGGTTTAAACGCGCGCTTTTTATGTGTCAATGCAATTTTTGGCCCTTTTGGCTTGCCATAATATGGCACCGCGCGCGTGTCGTGCCTTTCTGCGAACTGCGCGCGAGCAGAAAGGCAAGGCACGCGCGCAGAAAGTGGTCTTCACCGTGCGCGATGACAGTTTTTGCGCGCTTGGGTTTTTGGCATTAATATGACACCATAGTCTTTCTTTTTCACAGAAGCCAAGTGGCAAGCCACCTACATCTCTATTTTTGCAAATATTGTCCACGAGGGGGCAGTAGGTCATCTTATCATCCAGACGAGAAGCGTGAAACAAAAGAAAAGGCATCAACAGGTTTTTGATGAGTAACACAAATAGTGCCACTGTTGAATATAAAGAAGTAGCTTATTACATGGTTTGTGAAACAACAGCATCCAAATATCGGTCATGCAATACTCACATTTATATGGGAAACTTTGGAAACTATGGAAAGACATTTAATTGGTGGTCAAGGAGGTTGTGAGTTGGAGCTAATAAATCAAGGAAACTATTTCATACCAACCAATTATCAGTGATGTGCAGTCAGGGTAGGCAAGGTAGGCAGTGCCTACCCAAGAGTGAATTGACATTTTGATTATTTGTTATAATTATAATATAATTATAAATTATTTATTTTTCAATTTCCTACAAACAATACCCATAGGTTTGAAAGTGTCAGCATTTTGTGCTTTTCATAGCCCAAATTGCTAAACATCGCTATTTCCTAACCGCTGTAAGGCAGGAGGAAGCCACACCCCATCTCAAAGGCACGTTGCTGCTCTGCCTCTGTTCCCATAGTGTGTTTTTATGTGTTTGCACATGCGTAGTCAGTTCCCCAAGATGACAATCATCTACGTCCAAAGGCAGCTCTCTACGTGCCATGCTAAATGCTATACCCAAGTTCACAGTGCATTAGTGACCGCTGCTGCTTTGTTCTCTAGCTAGTGGGCGGGATAACACTACAGTGAGAATGACAGCGCTAGACACAATAAAGAAACTTTTTTTGAGGAAAAATTACAGTTTTTAAAAGATGGGAGACCAACACCTGAGCTACCAGACCTTCAGAAAAGGTAAGGTCAGAAAATTGTTTGTATTTTCTACAGTGAATGGAAGGATTGGCTTTGTGGATACACCTCACTGAGGCTGTTCTGAGTTGTTGTTGTTGCCATTTTCTCCGTGTTTCTGTGTTTCCAACACAAACAACGGACGCTCTGCCGTGTCATGAGATATATCTTGTTGGGAGAGTATGGAGGCTATATTAAATAATTGTTTATGTTTCTTTTATGGTGTTTTACGACGTTGATTTTGTTAGATGGCTAAACACTTGTTCATGTGGATCTTGTTGGGTTTTTTTCTTTCTTATTATGAATTTTATATTTTGTTAAGTGCATTGAGCTGACTTTGTAGTAAATTGCGCTATACAAATAAAGTTGAATTGAATTGAATTGAATTGAATTAACAATTGCCAGCAGAAACATATTAAATTTTCATTGGTGTTGACATTGGTGGTCTCGATTTGGAACGCCCTGCCTACCCTACCCTTGTGCTCGCGGCACGTCACTGCCAATTATTATGTCAATTTATGCATGATGTATGCATTTGTATGACGTACCCATGTAAACATTATGGTAATGAAATGAATCAAGAAAAAAAGCCATTGGTTACTAAAGTACTTAAATGTTTCAAACTATTTTTGCAATACAAATTCTAATATCTCATAACAAACCCATGTTGGCATAATCTTGTGCACAACATTGTAGAGCCACTTGAGGCCTAATGGCTGTGTGGTTGATTTATTGATTAAATTAATATGAATCATCTTTTCCACATGGATGACATCACAGGGTTAAGGAAAGGTGTAAGGAGACTTCCTAAAGGAGTTAAGGAAAGACGATCACGTTGTTTTGACAATCAGACAGCACATCCACTAGTTGATGTAATAATCCAAAGGTGGAAAAGGTTTGTGACGTCTGCCGTGGTGAAAAAACAAAGAATTTCCGAGAATGGACTAATTAAAGGGGATTTTTAACTCTTTCCTAACAGCTGATATAATCTCAAATTTTACAAGGTCTGAATTTAAATCAAGGGAAAAGAGGCTACCAGAATCCGTGTATCTTTTTTATTGAATATTGTGTGAACAATTTAGGGGCGGCTGGTAATTTTTTTGGGGGGTGAGGTGGAAAGGGAGTATTATATGTACTCCACAGCAGCAGTGATCCTAGAGACACTTGGCTATTGTAAGAGCAACCATAACATGAAATACCCACCATGGAAAAGAAGGCTGGAGGCCAACATCAAGGCAGTGTGGAGAGAAGTGAGCCAATTGACCGAGGCCCTGAAAGATGCAATGAAAAAACAAGTCCCCAAGAGGTACAGCCAGATCAATCAATCAATCAATCAATCTTTATTTGTATAGCGCCAAATCATAACCAATGGTATCTCAAGGCACTTTACAGTAGAGCAGTCTTAAGGATGGACTCTTCATTTTATGGATACACACATATGCATATATACGTATATACACATACATATGTATCCCACACCCAACATGAATTCATCATGGCGGCAAGGAAAACCTTCTGTTAAGCAGCAGGAACCTTGTGTGGATCCCATTCCTATGATGAACAGCCATCCACGTTATGCTGTGTTGGGTGTGTGCAGAGAAAAGGGTGGAGACAGAGCCGCTGAGTCTCTGTAGTCCAGATGCCCATTCCTGAAGCATTGGAAAGTGCCAAACAAATAAATAGGTGCACGAGAGATAATAAAGCCAGACAAATAAACCGGCTGTTCGCAACTCAACCAGGGAAAGTGTACGCTCAATGGCAGGGGAGCAATAGCAAAGCAGACCTACCAAGGCTGGAAACTGAACATTACTGGAAAGGCATATGGGAGAAGGAGGCAGCACACAACAGTGATGCACAATGGCTGGTGGCTCTGAGAGAAGACCACAGCAACCTCCATGAACAGAATCCAGTCACCATCACAGTGGCAGACATCCAAGAAAGAGTCTCAGGTATGAAAAACTGGACAACACCAGGCCCTGACATGATACACGCCTACTGGCTAAAGAAACTCACGGCACTCCATGAGTGCTTGGCAGCACAAATGAACCAGCTGCTGAGAGATGGGATAAAACCTGAATGGCTAACCAAAGGGTGCACAGTCCTGATCCTGAAGGATCCCTCAAAGGGTACAGGCCAATAACCTGCCTCTCCACAACGTGGAAGCTGATGTCTGGCATCATAGCGGCTAAGATAAGCGGGCACATGGATCAATACATGAGCACAACTCAGAAGGAAATCTGTAAAAATACCAGAGGTGCCAAACACCAGCGCCTGTTTGACAGAACAGTCGCTAGAGACTGCACTAACCTGAGCACTGCTTGGATTGATTACAAGAAAGCCTACGACTCAATGCCACATACTTGGATCATTGAATGCTTGGAGCTATATGACATAAATATGGGCTGGAAACCCCACGTCAATGTGGGAAACACCTTCAAAGGTGGTAGAAAATGACCGAGCTAAGATCCTGTGGGACTTCCAGATACAGGCGGACAGAATGGTAATGGCGAACTAACAGGACATTGTGGTGGTGGACAAAGAGCAGAGGAAAGCTGTTGTGGTTGACATAGCAATACCGAGTGACTGCAACATCGGGAAAAAGGAACATGAGTAACTAGAAGAATACCAGGGGCTCAGAGAAGAGCTGGAGAAGGCCTGGAGGGTGAAGGCATCAGTGGTGCCCGTGGTCGTCGGGGCACTCGGGGCAGTGACCCCTAAACTGGATAAGTGTGGCTACAGCAGACCCCCCAATGTTTATAAACCAGTTATAAACCAATGTTTATAAACCAGTTATAAACCAAGGTTAAAACCATGTTAAGCCACGGTTGTCTTTAACTGTAAGCCAAGGCCCAGTCTTGAGGAAAGTAGACAGTTCCAAACCTTGGAGCATTGAAGACTGAAGACTGATTAACTTCTGATTGAAGCTAACAGCCCACTCATAAGGCTGTAAGATCATCTGTTAATCTGCTAGCCGCCAAATAACAAGTGGAGGCCAAATAGAGGACTACAAGAGCCCACTGGCAGAAGAAACTTATACATTCGATCAACATCAGAAAAAGTAACAGGATGGCTACAGCAGAGGAGGAACTGGAGATACTAAAACAGAAGCATTCAGCAGCCCTGACTGCATTCACAAAAAGGGGAAACCTTCTCACTTCCAGAGCCAATGCATTGGAAGAACACAAACGATGCGCTGCCATATCATGAGATATATCTTGGTGGGAGAGTATGGACGCTATATTAAATAATTGTTTATGTTTCTTGTATGGTGTTTTACGATGTTGATTTTGTTAGATGGCTAAATGCTTGTTCATGTAGATCTTGTTGGGTGTTTTCTTTCTTATTATGAATTTTATATTTTGATAAGTGCATTGAGATGATTTTGTTGGAAATTGCTTTATACAAATAAAGTATATATATATATATGAAAGACTTAATATATATATATATATATATATATGAAAGACTTAATATATATATATGAGAGACTTAATATGTATATATATGAAAGACTTAATATATATATGAAAGACTTAATATGTATATATGAGAGACTTAATATGTATATATGAAAGACTTAATATATATATATATGAAAGACTTAATATATATATATGAAAGACTTTCTATATATATATATGAAAAACACCACACAGAATGACCAACAGACAGACTTTTATTCTGCTGCGTTTGATAAAAATGATCTTGTTTCATGTTTTCCACCTCACACCGATAGCAGAGGTGTAAATTGTGTTTTATAAAGTGCAAAATAAACTGCCCGTAAAAATGGTTTTGTAAAAGTGTCAAATGGTAGAAGTTCTAACATCTATTGTTCCTCACACCAGCCTCACAGTCGATAATCAGTCACCAGATTATCTGGATACTATTTGGACCGTAACACCGCGAAACAAAACATAAACGTGAGCAGCTTTTTATGAGCTAAAACATCCACAGACTGAATGAAAACATGAGCAGGACCAGAAAACTGCTGAAATAAATGCTAAACAGTCATATTGTGTGAGGAGGCGTCATGGACCGGGTGGGGTGAGATGGGGGGGGGTTGGGTCGCAACGACGACGACGAAACAAGGTGCAGCACCTCTCTAGAAAGTCCCCTAACAGCCTCTGTCTACAACTTTTGCCCATTTACTCAGTCATTCGACACAGAAGAGGTGTGAGAACATGAGTTTGAGCTGGAGCTGATACGACGATTGAAAAAATCGCACAGTGTCTGCCTGTCTTTACTCTTCTGTCTCGAACGATATAAATGACTACAAAGATGGCGTCCGAATTTTTCATATATATATATATATATAAATACACTTTCATATATATATTAAGTCTTTCATATATATATATATATATATATATATATATAGTGATTGCAGAATTGTTGATATCAATGCCATTTTATGTTAGTTTAATCACATTTAACTTGATTCATGGCTATTGGCAAACCTGTAATGAAACAAATAAGTAAATTAAAAAAAACTTAAATACACTGTAGCTAATAAAAGGGATAATTTAATGATGATGTATCTGCATATTTTGTGGCTTTAGCTTTGTATTTTTCTTCGTCATGATTTTTCTTTTTATGTTAATAGATGTGTTGAAGGCATCTGAAAAATGACACAAACTGTTGGGATCTATTACGGTTACGTGAAGCCATTGTTTGAAGCGCAACGCCATGAACCCTTCAGAGGTGAAAAGCGAGGCATTCCCGTTCTAAAAGTGGAGCTAATGAAAGGCATCTCCGCGGCCTGGAGAGGAGGAAGGGAAGGCCTGCTCGTCTGTTGCAGCACACACGACGTGATGTCAGCGGTGGCAGCGCTGTTGTAATTGACTTGGAGGGGGTGATGGCGTCATTCCCTGCCCTGCTGTAGCCTCCTGCTCCGATAGCGAGGGGGAGACGGATCTTTGGCCGACGCGACCGTGGCTCCCTTAGCCGGGATCGAGCACCGCCGAGCCGGACAAATCACCCCAGGATACATGGAGGCTGCGGCCGAGCAGCTGCGGGCCGGCTCTCGGCTACCTGTCACTGTCGATCAAATTGTGAACGACACACTGGTCGTGACACTGACTCATCGAGAAAGAAGCTACACAGGGATATTGCTCGACTGCAGTAAGAAGTGGGTGTCCTTTCCCTTCGTAATTTAAATAATTTCAAATACATTTAGATTAACCTATGCTAACGGCGAGCTCAAATGTAATGCTAAGTCGAAGTCCGCTAATAGTTAGCTGCATGCTAGCCCACTGGGCCTCAATAGAGTATCTATTGTAGCTGTGCCAGGAGAGCTAAATGCTTGGTAGACGTAATGTATCCACTATATCAAGAATATAATATTTACTTAGTCGCATTTCTTTCCCCCCCCCCCCCAACAGCTTAAAGCACCCTTGTCTGCATAGCGTTTAAATTAGACAATAGGTACGACCAGTGGTTCTATCTGTAGCTTATTGTTAGCCTAGTAAAACATAAGTTAGCTAAAACGTATTGCAACAAGATCAGGCCCTTAGTAAACTCTATATATATACATTTATAGGTTGTTTTTTTTTTAATAATTCCACACAGGTTGACATGTAATGCCTTGTACTAATCTTGATATATGTAGCATTTAGTCATCTGTGTGAACATTTGAATGTGTAATCTGTCATATGACCACAAGTAACAATATAAATGATGATAATGTAGTTTTAGTAGTTGTATTCTGGTCTTGCATGTATTTAAATGTAGTGTTTCTGAATGTTGATTACCATATTATTAACAATCCTTTGTCAAATCAGTCCAACCATGTGTAACAGAGAAACACATCAAAGTAGAATTCATTATACATCAGACATAAGCCTTGGGTTACTCCTGGTGTTTGTACTCTTTAAAAGCCTCTAGCTTTAGTACTATTTATAGACAATCAGATCCTGACCAGCTTTTCTCCTTACGAGGGTCCCCCCCCATTTTTCATTGCAATAACCAAAGGTGTCTTGAAAACAACAGTTTCTGAGCCTTTTATTTCAGTCTGTCATTGAGACAATTTGACGGCTTTCCTTTCACCTCATGGAAAAATACCCCGTCTTTGTCCTACAGCTTATTTGCAATAATCTTTATCTGATGTTATGCAGGGTGATCTTCACCTCTAACAGTACAATACATTACAAAATAACTACAAAGCAGTAAATCATGGTTGCTTCCTTTTCACTGTGCTTAACTACCACTAGCTGTTCTCTGCCACAGACAGGACATACACTGTTATGTCAGTCAGACTGAACGTTAAAATTCGCCATCTTACGCATGTGTGAGAAAGTGAGAGGAGCAGGCCACACCATGAGAACACTTGAGATCTCTGCCAGCATTTTCTCTTGGGGGGGATTCATTCTCCCCAAATGTGCTCTAATTAATAATCTTAGTGCATAAGAGCAGCAAGTAGGGCCAGATGAAAAAACTAATGGAAATCTCTTGGCTCCCTCCCTGCACCTCTGAATCCCGTGTGATTCATGGGATTGTTTTTGTTCAGTCAGATGTTGGGAAGGGGGGTGGTGGGTGTTCTGGGCATCCTGTAGTCTCTTTGTCTGCTTTCTTCTGCCCAAAAGCTGCACAAACATGTGACTGTTGCCTGCTAGCCACACGTCTTAAAGATTTATTGGCAGTGCAGGCCTTTGTCAGAAATCTTTGTTGATCCTAGATGTAAGAATAAACTAAATATACCAAAAAGTCAGAAAAATGTGCTTTATTGGTGCCCCAGAAGGAAGCAATGTTCATTGCCCTGACTCCTTGCATGGCATCCCCCACTCTGACCCCCTTTTCACACAGGTGATAGGGTTCTCACAAGGAATTTTTCACAGCATAGGGAGATCTGGTGTGGAAAATTTTGAAATTTATAGTAAAGTAAAGCTAAAGTTGTAGTTTAGTTGAATTGGTGAAGGGTTAGTTAGTTACTCATGCTTGGTATAGGTCTTTAACTAATAAATACTCACAGACACTGTATATTAAGGCTGCACAATTAAGCAAATTTTAATTGTGGTCACAATTTTGACTGCCATGAATAAATTAACCTGATCATCGGTGATTTTCACATTTAAAATGAGGCTCTGCTGCATATCCAACCAGGCACTTTCTCAACCCCAGTAGTCAGCCAACAACCAGTGGGCAAACACATGATTAAGGCTCCATTAAGCTGCCTTAATAACAAGCGAGTAACGCTTCAGCGGCTCGACAGCTTTGGGTCACTCTGGTAAACTTGACAGATGAGAACGAGTGATGTGGAGTGACCAACCTGCAACTCTGCTTATTTACTGGGTTTTTTTCAGAAAAAGCAACATGTTGACATACTCTGAGCTCAGCCTGGTCCGGTAACGGCTCAGCCTGGTCTGTTAACTATAAGCCCCGCCCCTCTGCTTCAGCTGTCGGCTGGGATGAAGGAAATAAAACATGGATCTGTCATCCAGATGTCAATCTATCCCTCTCCCTCTTTGTTTTTCCTCTGAGACTTTATTACACCTGAGCCCTGCCGAACCAAACGGGTCAGGTTTGGACTTGTGTAGGTCACGTCAGCTGCGCCGCCTTTGTTGTCTCATGAGTGTCGGCACTCAGGGTGCACACAACCTGTGTGACTCTTGGCCAAAAGTTGACGTGATGATACTCTGTTAACTTAACATGGAAGTGAGTAGGAGCCGATAAAACTGGATTTTTAGGGCTTTTTTTAGATGGGGAGGGAGCTCGTGTTGCACATGCCGACTTGCCCCCATGAGTTGATTGACAAGTACCTGATTAGTTCGTATTAATTAATTAATCTAGCGTATACTCAAGGCAGGAAATGTTGACAGTCTGGTGTTTCTTGCTCAAAACCTGCAGGCTTAAGCCTAATGTTAACTTTTATTAATACACTGTAATTGTTTTCAAAGAGTTGCACTCAGTAATAGTGTATTTGTAGTTAGCCCATAGTAAATTTTGGGTACATTTTATAGTATTTTAGTATTCTTGTTTAAAGCTTTTCTTTTGCGCTCTAAACTGTTCACATATTGTTTGTTAAAAAGTAGTTAAATTAGAATGCAGATATTTTTCAAAACATGATAATCGTGATTAATAATTGTAAATATGATGTGATTATAATTTTGGCCCTACTGTATAGACAATAAAATCAAATTTTATTTAAAAGGCTGATTCCAAGACGCGCTTTACAAATTTAAATGAACACACACACACACACACTATGAAGCATACTGTTGTTTGTATTGGACTGTGATTACGGGTTACAAAGCGGAGGATGCACACAATAGAGCTTTAATCGAACCTTAAAAAGAAGACCCGGGCCGGACCAGCGTAGGGAGTTTTCGCATTGTTTTTCCTTTTTTTTTTTAAACGGTACAGATTTAATAATCGTTGCACACAGACTTCCAGGTGTGACCGTGTTGTTTAAACTCTCTTTAATCTGCATAACTGAGAAGCACATACATCATCTGTGATTTGCTCAGATTCTCTCGTCTTTACCTGAAGACCCCTGGAGCCACTTAGCCGCCCCCGATGTTGCATGTGTGCATCCTCTGCTTGGAAACCGTAATTTCTATCCAATATTAACAGTGTGCTTCAACCAGACGTAGCATGTCGCGACACATGGAGCTGCTTGTCATGTACAGTATATAACTCAAAATTCCATAACAGTCCCAATAATGCCTAATTTTAATTTGAAAACCTCGTCTTTGAATCAGTCTTTTAATAAAAAACATTATTTCTTGTCTATACAGTGTTTGTGAGTATGTATGAGAAGACCTATGAGTAACTACATTGATTATGACTTTCATCAATTGAAGAAATAACTTTTGGCTTTAAAGTAAGGCAGTAACAAATATAAAAACACTCGAAAAAAACAACTACTTTAGCTTTACTTTATTATAAATTTTAATATTTTCTGGGGGGGAGATGCGTCCGGACCCCCCTACAACACTTGCGCCAATGTAACACGCTCCCACACCACCCATTCCCCAATGCTGTAAAAAATTCTTGGTGAGGACCCTGCTATTTAATCTGAATGAGAATCATAAAACGTCATAAATAAAAAGCAGGTCATATAACAATGTGAGTATTTACAATCTGTCTTTCCTGAGCTTGTGACGTCATTCTCCACATTGGTGGAGTGGAAAGTTACCTCAGCAAATCACTGACAAAATGGTAGCTATTAAATATAGGATACGTAGAGAATTATATTAACCAAAATTATTTGTACTGCAAAAGTAAGCTCCTTTGGTGTTTTTTTTATTTCAGTAATGATATTTTTGTAGTAACAATGTTTGTTCCAAGCTTTATGTTTTTTAATCAGTAATTTCAAAATGGGGCCCATTGTCACTATGATTTCTTTTTTGGAAAGTGTGGTGCATTGCTTTTGTGTATCTGCCATCTTAAATGATCACATCTACAGTTTGTGATGGTTAATTTTCTGTTTGTTTTTTTCTCCCCCCCATTAGGACTGGGCTGTTTTGTTTACCGAACTTTACAGCCAAACTCGAGGACTGTCTATTACCAAAATCGGCTTGTGAGGTCCCACCAGTTTTGAGTGATGATCTGGTTTCTGAATATCCTAACCTAGCTTCATGTGAACCAAAGGATGACAACATTCTCCCCGAAAATGGTGCACCTGATACACCTCCTTTTCCAGTACCCACACCAGTGCCATCTGGACAGACATCTTATCCACCTTATTTTGATGGAGCCCCCTTCCCTCAGCCCCTATGGGTACGCCACTCCTACAGCCAATGGGTACCTCAACCTCCACCACGGCCAATAAAAAGAAAGAAGCGGCGAACACGAGAGCCCGGCCGTATGACTATGAGCACCATTCGTTTGCGGCCTCGGCAGGTACTCTGTGAAAAGTGCAAAAACACACTGAATAGTGATGAAGACAGCAAAGACGGTATGAGCAAGCCATCAAGAAAAGAGAATTCTGTACAAAGTGATGATGACGGCGATGACAAGGAAACACCATCCAAATTGTTAAAGAAAGAGGACGTTGTTCTTGTTTCTAAGGACACTAAAAGACGGGAAAATGGCCCCAGCCTGGACAGCAAACGTCTCCGAAAGGACAAAAGGGCAGAGGGTGATGGGGAGAAGTATTCTGGAGGTGAAATTATTCCCCACAGCCCTGTTATAAAGATATCCTATAGCACTCCACAGGGCAAGGGGGAAGTGATGAAAATCCCCTCGCGTGTCCATGGGTCAGTCAAGCCCTTCTGTCCCAAACAGCTGACACAGAATGGTGTGGGAGAAAATGGCAAAGCACCCTCAGGCCCTACAAAAGAACAGCGTCACATTCTGGATGCCACAAGGTCTGGCCTCACTGTGTCCATTCCTAAACTCAAACTAACAAGACCTTTTGCAAATGTGTCTCAGGATTCTCTCTCTCCAAAGAGTTGCATGAGACCCCCTCAGAGGGAGGTTGAGGAGAGTATAGTTGAGTATGAGGCAGAACTTGTTGGAGGCACAAAAAGACGAAGCTCAAGGGCACCTGCGCCATGCGTCCCCCATTCTGAGGACTCGGGTGAAGGCAAGAACTCTCTTGAGTTGTGGTCAGGAAGTTCAGGAGAGGAGGCAGAGCGGGGCCACAGTGACCTAACCTTATTAATTAATTTCCGGAAGCGCAAAGCGGATTCTTCTAGCCTGTCAGTGTGCAGCAGTGATAGTTTAGATGAGTCCAAGTCCTTTAGTTCTGATGGCACTTCACCTGAACTGTGTGACCTGGCACCTGGTGAGGATCTTTCTGTGACATCATCTTCCTTACCTTCTCGGGATAATTGCAAAACTGTTCCACCACTCACGGTGCGCCTTCACACCCGCAGTATGACAAAGTGTGTGACTGAGGAGGGCCACGCTGTGGCTGTAGGAGACATTGTTTGGGGTAAAATTCACGGCTTCCCCTGGTGGCCGGCCCGTGTCCTCAGTATCAGTGGTATCCGCAAGCAGGAGACTGCTAGCTGTGAGGCCCAATGGCCCCAAGCGAAGGTGGCATGGTTCGGCTCACCTACCACTTCCCAACTGTCTGTTGCCAAACTGTCCCCCTTCAGGGAGTTTTTCAGGTCCCGCTTCAACCGCAAAAAGAAAGGGATGTACCGGAGAGCCATCCTGGAGGCAGCCAAGGCAGTGGGACACGTGGGCCCAGAGATTACTTCACTGCTTTCCCACTGCGACACGTAGGTCAGTTCATGGCAGTCACCCATCGTTTGTGTCACATTTACACTTTAAGTTTTAAACCACACTATATGTAACCGGTCACTTTCACTCGCAAAATGTTGCATTGATGTTTTCTATTCTCTTTAGTTGGTGGATATTGCCTGAGCCTACCTGATTAAGATTGACTGGTTGTTCTATTGCTGCCTTGGAATGTTAATTAAATTGAGTTCATTATAACATGCAGTTTCAGTTGGGTCTTTTCCTGTCTTAAAATAAATAAAATTCTTACAGTTCTAGTCATCCATACAGTGTGACTCAGCAAGGGATCAGGAAGTGTGTGTTCAGAGGATGTCTTAAGACGTAATTTTAACAATTACAAGTATGTGCTTGTTTTTTTCAATTTTTGCATTTTTTGTACAGTAGTCCCCTGCTATAACGCTGTTCACCATTCGCGGCCTCTGTGTTTTACAGTGCAATTTTGCATGCATTTTCTAACAATGTATGAAAGCGCATTGTATTCTGCGTCCTGATTGGCTGCTGCGTTCACACCGAATGCCTCACGAAATGGCCATACATCCAGATTACAGACAAAGTCAATGGATAGACGCGGCCCAGTTGTAAAATCTTTCCTGTGCGGCGGTGCGGTCCAACCCACGCGTCATTTGTTGACGATGTCAGGTCGTCAACACAGACACCGGTCTGTTCACCCATTCAACCATGGAGTAGAAGCTGTGTGTGACTACCTGGAGCTGTATGACACAGCCTTTATAACCAGGACCAGACCAGGAAGGATTTGGTGTGGAGGAGAATCAGCGAGGAGGTGGTAGTAGCAGGTAAAAGTTCTCTGTAGTTTTCATCTTTGAAAGTCAGCGCTGAGCTAGGATAGCATTAGCCGCTAATCACACCGGCTGTTTTCACTGGTGGTTTATTTTTATGAGAGGAGAAAAAGGAGCACAGCTCCTTGCTTCATTAGGCAGTGAATCTCACCGAGTTGGATGTGTTGCTGGTGAGTTTGCTTCAAACTCGCGTATGAAGCGAATGGGACATTTTTTTGATCCTGCGCACTTTGAAGTGCTGTATGTTTGTAAGTTTTCTCCCCGACAACACCCACAATGTCGACGTCTGTCTGAGAAAAGTGTATAAAGTGTGTGGTGAGTGGTTTTACAGCCTTAAAACATGTATAATATTTGTAAAAAAAAATAAGGCTGACTACTAGAATGGAACCCCTGTGATAAATGAGGGACTACTGTACATAGTTGTACAAAGGAATAACAGTAGGCCTGGGCAATATATTGAAATGTGCAATATTTCAAGATTTTGATTTTTAGGCAATATAGAAAGTGACTTCTTTTAAAGCTTATTTTGCATCCAAATAATAGTTCCAGGAGTCATTGCCACTGCATTTACTACTTTTTCCTGAAAAATGAGAACACCAAGGCCGGAAACTGAAACGCCAAAAGAAATGATTAAGTTACTTATTAGTACCATTGCATTTATGGCTTTTGATGTGAGGCTAACCTCACAAAAATTAAAGTATTGCAATTGCATAATTTAATAATTTTTCAAAGAATAAATCAATTAAAAGTACATGAACTTATTTATTTGTTAACATTCCAACAAGGCACATTATAAAATCAAAACATTTTTAATTGACCCCACTTATGTATACATTAAATAATATTGTACAGGCCTATAACTGAGTGGGCTGCTGAAATATATTAAAATCAATCATAATCAATACGTCCAAAGTGCACTAAAGTTTGATTTCTGGAGAACTTAATTTTTAAAATAGTTCCCTTTTATGCTCCGAATAATCTCTGTATTAGTTGCTGATAGACATTCCACTTTAAGGATTCTTTCAGCCTTATTGATATAAGTGCTCCGCTGCTGCTTAATACTACAGAACTCTAACTAACATGTGCTGTTCCTTACAGCAGAAGATGCCAAAAACTGGCACAGCTTGTGCAGCTGTTTGTATGTGTGTATTTTGTTGTCTTATGTTTTTTTGTTTATCTTTTATGTATTTTCGGTAATTTTGGATGTCTTTTTCTGTATTTTTTGGTACGTTTGTTATTCTTGGATTTTTGTTGGTTTTTGTTGTCCCATTATATATATATATATTTCCATTGTGCATTTTTTCTCTTTTTGTATCCTTTTGTGTATTTCTACATTTATTTGTACATTTTTGTAAAAATAAATGCAGAAATAGTATTTGTTTTGTTGTCCCATTGTGCATTTTTTTCTCCTTTTGTGTGTTTTGTTGTCCTATTAAGTATTTGTGTTGTTCTTTTGTGCATTTCTGTTAATGTGTTTTTGTTGTCATTTTGTGTAATTTTTTTGCTGTCATTTTATGCATTTACTTTTGGGGCTGCTAGCTGCCCCTGTTTGCGATACAGGCAAAGTAGTAGTAGTTTTATTTATTTTTTTACAAACCTTAAAGCACTGTGTTGTCATTTTAATCTGAGTGGCGTTTGTGAAAAAATTTTGATATGAATTTTGGTCCATATTGCCCAGCCCTAACTCTGATGGACCTCAGACTTCTGTCCAGGCTGGTCACACTGTTATCCAATTATTTTCACAACATAAAGTTACAGTTTAACCCTGCTACAAGTGAAAATAACAAGTAAAACAAGCTGTCATTTATGCAGAGGTTGGTGAAATGCACGTTAGAGGATGGATATCCGAAACTGTTCGGTAAACTATTTAAAAATTATGCTTGGCTTCAGTGGGGCTGTTCACATATATATATGTGTGTGTGTATATATATATATATATCGAGTTTTTTATTTTGACGATTCCAGTATTGATATACTGTATATATAGGGCTGGGTGTTAGTTGTTGTGTAAATCATACGTGTAAAGGGAAAAGAAAGACAAAATTGAAAGCTCCGAATCTGCACATGAGCATGTGCCTGCGTGCGCATGCCTCTGCTACAGGAGAAGAACACTCATGGACACAGAGGCAAAGTTAGGTTAGCATGTCGGCAGTTTGGTAGTAATACACAAAAAAAGAGAGAAATAAGTCCTGGTGGTGCTGCAAACAAAACGCTACCTTATTCACTATAAGAAATCACCACACCACTGAGTATGCAGCATTTAAAGCTAGAAATTGAGCTCGCGCAGCAAAGAGCCATTGAGCTGCTGTTGCAAACTTATATTATTTCTAGTGTGGAATTATTCTACAATATTCACTCACCACGGCAGTAAAATAGACCATCCTAAGTCAATCTACTGCAGTAATTACTCTTTTTCTTTATTTTTCTTTATCCTCTATCCTTTATTTATCCCTTATCCTTATATTTATCACTTATTATTATTATTACCAACACGAACAAAGATAGAGGACAACACTGACTACAGATGAGAATACACAAAAAAGGACATTCAGAAGAAATCAAGAATGTTTTGACCAGAGAGACATGTAAACCCATGTAAATTTGCGATGGTAAAACGGGACGGGACCCGGATAAGCAAACTGCTTCTCTAGTCTCCTTTTTCGGCATGTACAAAAAAGAAAAAAAAAAAAAAAAAAAAGTGAATGTAACCATGTCGGAAATAAACTGAATAAATAAATAAATAAATAAAATTATCGCTGCTGGCTTGTTTTTTTGTTTAGTGCACCGACTACCAACTGTACTCGGCAAAATAAACCTTTCTGATTCTCAACCAGTAGAAAATGCTATGAACACCTGATTATGCATGAAAAAAAAAAAACACCGTCATATACTGTGAAACTGTTCGAATTTAGAAAAATACCGTGATATACATTTTTGGTCATACCGCCCAGCTCTATGTATGTGTATATGTTGTTATAGCTTTTTTTTTTTTTTTAAATACTTTTGCTAATTCTCAGAACAGCATGAAAAGCACAGTTAGATCCTAAATAACCCAGATCTACCACTAAACAAGCCATGCTACACAACTTACTAACACGTGCTGTCTCTTTTAGGAAAAAATGCCAAAAGTGGCACATATTGTTTAGTTGTTTATTGTGTATAGCGCTATTTAAAAAAAAAAAAAAAAAAATCAATATGAGATTTGATCTATCGCCCAGCCCCACCGACCCGTCTGGCTTGGTTCGGGTATCCATCCTCTGTGTGTTTCACCAACCTCTGGATAGATGATAGTTTGTTTCACTTGTTGGTTAGTTTACTCTTGTAGTGTGATCAAACTGTGGCTATATGTTGTACATTGTATGAAATAATAGTTGGACAAAAGTCTGACCAACGTTGACAGAAGTCTGAGATCCAGGAATGCTTCATTGAGCAAGCTGTTGCAGCCGATGCACTCATTTCAGGGTGCGCACTCCTTCACGCAGCACTCACCATACTCCCTGGGCGAGGGGTGGATGCATGGTAAAATGTCTTAAACTGGTAAATTTGTAAATAGTGAATATATTAGAAACGGTGATGGACAATCCTTGGATGTGTTTGTGCTGTCAGGTTCTCATTTCAATGAATGTTTCCAGGTGTCTCCAAGCGATCACATAACTGGCTGACCATTTGTGTTACTTTCAGATAAATGAATGGTGCAGTGGAAAGAGAAGGGAAATGTTGCATCAATTAAAAAACAGTCAGCCCACAGTTCAATACGTACCTCGATTTTTTGGTCACGGATTAGTTTCTGATGGCCCGGGCTGTTCAAGTGTTTCCAGTGTTTTAAGTACAATTTAAAGAACAGCAAGGGATTAAAAAACTACTTTTTTCATTTTAAACTGTTTTATTTTACTTTGAAGCAAAACTAAATTCATACACTGTGTATCTCATGATATAAAATAGACAAAACATAAAATAACATTCCGAAGGACAAGTGCTTAACTCTGGCAGTCCATATACAAACTAGAGTAATATTAATTAAAAATTGCATTATTTTCAATAAATAAGCCTGTACCACAGTAAAATTAAACTGGCCATTTATTTTGAAATATGGAAACGGTATTTAAAAGACGACTAAGCCCACATCTCCAACCATTGAAAACGACTGCAAATCCCTGGTGATGAATACCTACTGCCTTTGTTGTTTTCTGTGTTTTTCTGAACAAGTAAAGTATGTCTGAATGAAGGTACTGGGAGGGACTGTTGCTTGTTGGCTTATTAATTCACATGCGCGCTGACTCACAAGCACAGTCAGGCAAAAGAGAGACATACAATGCATGGAGCGGAGCCTATACACCAAACCGTAAAACCCACAGTTTACAACTTAGAATTGAACCGTGGATGCTGTACTGAATGGTTTAATATATTATTGAGAATTCTTGCATGCCTAATATATATTAGAAGTGTGCCAATACATTATTATAGTAATCACGATTTGACACGTGGCGGTTCGATAACAATTCATAAATGTTAAAAATCAATTGTTTTTCATAATAACTAAATGATAGGAACATGACCACTGCTCGTGGAACAAAGGTTAAAGTCGCACGGACACATGAAAGAACGGTCCAGATGAAGAAGGCGATGGCAGCAAACTCTTTATCTACAATTACTGAACAGGAGATTCATTCATCTGAAAGAATCAAGTGCTGTATCCTATGATTTCAAAGTTGGCCAAAATGCATCTGTGCATTCCTGGCACCAGTGTCTCCTTGCCTAGCGCATTTCCTTTGTTGCGCCGCGAACGGCTCCGGGTCGGCCTGGAAGGGCTTCCCGTGGACTCCACTCTGCAGTTACGTCAGCCACCCACCTGAACGGTCTTGAAACACGGACACAGCGGAGCTCTCTTAATTCGGAATATGTTGACCAGCTCCTTTTCTCACACAGTTTAAAATCCTAAGCATAATGATCAGCAGCAATGGTGATGGTGAAGACAGCATTGATGTCGAGTACCAGGCATGATTTCATAATTAATAACATAATAAATAATCACAGTTTTTTTTTTATCAATCCACCTTTTATTTAAAAACCCATCGAAACTCGTGATAAGCATTAATATCGTAATAATCATTGATTAATTGAATTGTTGCACCATGAATCGTAATCGTGAGGTTCATTGGATGACACACACACACATATATATATATATATATATATATTTATTGTGAAGGGCACCCAAGGCTCCACACTAACTTTTCCAGTGGTGGCACTGGTGCGACTAACTTTATCAGTTGGTCGTACCAGCACAGAATTTGGTCGCACCTTTTTTCCTTTTTTTGAGCGGGGTGGGGAGAGCGCTTCCTTTTTAATGCTGCCCTCAATGTGAGCACGCAGTCGTTGTAGGACTCGTTATGCCTGGCTCCGTTCGAGGACCATGTGCACTCCAAAGGAGAACATTGGTGTTTAAACTCAGTTTATTCACCGTTGTATTACCCGCAGCAAAGTTGTGTGAGCGTGCACCGTCTCCTCACCCAATCCTCGGTCAACTGAGCTGCCAGCTAATTTGCAGTGCTGGTTTATAGACGGTTTTACTTTAATCCCGCAGAGCGGAGAGAGAAAGAGAAGTGCACTCTGTGGGACGTGATGAAGCGCTCAGCCGCTCCTTATAAAATAACGTCACCCTATACAAACTCACACAGATGCAACCAGATAAAAATTTCACTCTCACACACAAAATAACCTAAAGACATGATGCTGCCATTCCCATATTTCTGAGGCTTGCAAGATTCACCCTTTTTCCTCCAAGCATAACTATGGTCATGATGGCCAAGCAGTTTAGTTTTGTCAGACTACAGGACATGTCTCCAAAAAATAAGGTCTTTGTCCTTGTGTGCTGTTGCAAACTGTAATCTGGCTTTCTAATGTTTCATTTGGAGTAATGGCTTCTTCCTGGCAGAGTGGCCTTTCAGCCCATGTTGGTGCAGTACTCATTTCACTGTGGATAATGACACACTTTTACCAGCTTCAGCCAGCATCTTCACAAAGTCTTTTGCCTCTGTTCTTGGGTTGAACCCATCTCGTCCTGATAGCTAGACATTCCCGTGGTGTTTGTACTTGCATATAATTGTTTGAACAGATGAACGTGGCACCTTCAGGTATCTAGAAATGGCACCCAAGGATGAACCAGACTTGTGCAAATACACAATTATCTTCCTGATGTCTTGGCTGATTTCTTCTGACTTTACCCATGATGTTTACACAAAGAAGCAGTGTGTTTCAGGTGTCTCTCAAAATACATTCACAGGTGTCTCTAATTAACTCGTATGATGTCAATAAACCAATCAGAAGCTTCCAAAGACATGACATCATCATCTGGGCTTTCCTAAAGTGTTTAAAGGCATAAAAATCTTAGTAAAGTAATAAAAGACTGCCTAAAAAATTACTTCTCTCAATATTCTGACATTTAGCAAATAGAAATTATTTAAAAAATCCTACTTGACCTAAAACAGGAAAAGTTTATTCTGATTTCATGTGACACAGTGAGAAAAAAAATCTGTATGCGTCTTTTTACATAGTGTATATAAATGTCTGAAAATTTGGAACTCCAAAATAATTTTATTAAAACTAAAAATTCTTGTGAAATGCACCAAAGCATTCTTCTTATTTTTCCATCCTTAAATATTTCCAATAATTGATGGAATCTGTAATGCTTCTTTGAGTTAAACGCAGGCTACAGGTGTAACCACTTAATGTTGGGTGATAACAAAACAAAAAAAGGTTCCAATGAACATTTAGCATCCTAATATTAACTTTCAACACCAAATGTTTGAAACAATAGTTTTGAAAACTTGGTAACAAAACAGATCCTTAAAAAAAGGGGGGGATCAGAGTGGTAACCTTGAAGTCCTTGAGTCTGGTAAACATCATACATCATTACCCTCCGGCTACAGCTGATTGGCTAATGGCATTTTGATTAGGTAGGATTGTATTACTTTGCGTTTCCAGATTAAAGTGCTTCTTAAAATTTTGGTTTGTTACAACATTAGTAATTTCTCAGGTTCACTGAGTTCGATCAAACATTCTCAAATGTTTAAATGAGTTACTGCAGTTGGCCTAACGTAACAAGCAGTGGACTTTGGTCCAAAAAAGCCTCTGTCGCCAAATCCACACTGCACTTAATAGTCATATCATTATCACAACCGAGCAGCCCTATTTGAAACAAGCATTTGTGATGACACTTCTTCCTGAGCATATAAAACTGTTTTAGCAAACTTTGAGAGACTTCGGCTCCATTAAAAAAAAGCATAATATATACATATACATACATGCAAACATATATTAGAAAAAGACTTAAACAATATGCCTAACAAGTTAGATTTGCTTTAGAATATGAAGTTAACATTTTTCCCTGTACACCATTATCTGTTGTCATTTAATAAAAACTGAGGATGGAAAATGTTTACAAAGCTGCTAGCATTGCTTTTTAACCTACAAACTGCCCAAATAACACTGTAGATAAAAAATTGGTTGAGGAGGCTACTTTTATGTTCGTGGTATTGTAGCATTTTCACGAGTACACACCTTTGTAGCAAATCCACAAAATGTGTTTAAGTGCAGGGTGATCATGCTTCTAATCTTACAGTTATGACTATGTTTTTTTTTTAATCTTTATAAATAAACCGGATAAACTATCTGGATATGTAAGCATTACCTGTGTGATTATGTTCACTCTCTCTCTCTCTCTCTCATAGAAGCTGCAGACTAAAAAGATGGTTTTATTCTCCTGGATTCTCACACTGTCATC
Organism: Gouania willdenowi; assembly: GCF_900634775.1. Taxonomy (NCBI): domain Eukaryota; kingdom Metazoa; phylum Chordata; class Actinopteri; order Blenniiformes; family Gobiesocidae; genus Gouania; species Gouania willdenowi. Next base: position 27,550,102 of record NC_041058.1, on the reverse strand, counting down.
AAGACCAAGGAGGGAGTACGTGTGGTTGCCATGGCTACTATTTATATGCCTACCCCCTCCTCCTCTCCCTTCTTTTGGACTGGTGGAAAACGGCTGCTAAGGTGGAGTCTGCTCAGATGGAGTACAAAAACGAGTCTCTGCTCTCATTAGATTGCAAACTTAATTATTATCGTTCTTTGTATAGATTTATTCATATTTCAACAGAGCCCACTACAATGACCTGAATGTATGTTCATTACAATCCAGTCGGTTCAATGTTTCAAACTCAAATCTGACGAAGAAAACCCTCCTGCTGTTTTATGGTGCTCGCCATTGTTTGGAGGGGTTGGCAAAAAAATTGTGACTTTTTTCCCTTTGATATTCAGGGTTTTTTCTGTTTAATTTAAGATGAAATAGTCTTATCCCAAATCCTTGACTGAAATTGTGGCACTCAGTTTGGATTTGTAGTCTTATTTATGCTGAACTCTTTCTCCCGAATCATTGTCTCATTACTTTTTTTTGTTCGTTTTTTTGTTTAAGGAGGATGCCCCTTTAATACTTCATCATGTTTCTTCATTTTCACCTTGAATTATTTAAAGCATTACATTTAGGAAGAAAGAAAAAGCACTTTATCTATACCTTGGTGGCCTGCTGTAAGCTCACTTCTTTCAAAATCTAGTTGGAGATTCAGAAGGTTTTTTAGCAGGCATTCAAGTAGTAGTCGATTTGAAGACAACACACAGTGTTGGGGACACCAGACTGGAACTATACATGAGTTTCTTTGAGAATATTGTTGAACAGCGCACTACGAATATGAGTCCTACTGACTAAATGAGTAATTGTGATGAAATGACGATCCAGCTGTAGGTAAACTGTGAATTCAACTGCTGAGTGTGCTGGAGAGTAGCTTGATCCACCTTTTACAGGCTGCTGTGATAGAGACAATGTTCTAAAGAGGAAATGGAAGACTGCGACCATGACCTTTACTTATCTTTGTGCTGAAAGCAGAGATGGTGGATCAAGGTTGGAGTGGGATGAGGTTTTGTCAAATGCAGCCTGACTTGTCTTTACTTTGAAGGAACTTCACCTGAGGTTGCATACTGTCATCTGACCACCTCTTGTTTTCTAATTTTGATGGTATGGAAAAAGTTGGTTTGAAGAAGTGTTTTTCAGTCACACACTAACCTTCCTTCCACAGCGAGCAGTACAGCAGTCTTTACATCTACCAAAATATATTTTTAAAAGGAGGTTGTTATGTGTATTTTTCCCCTTACATGAGCAACATTGCTGTTGTCCTTGGTTGGTCAATGGTTTTGGCTACTTTGTTGTTTTTTTTTTTTTTACTTATACTGTACTGTACATAAAATAAAACATACAAGCAATACTTGTACTAGTGTCAGTATTCCAGTCTTTTTCTGGTTCTTTGTTCTTATATATTTGCATGTAATGGTTGGACAAAAGTAAATCTTTTAACTAAGGATCGGAAATCGGGCCCGATCACATGGGTTCAGACTCGATCGGAATCGGACGTCATCTCCCGATCAGGATTCGGATATATATGTATATTTATTATCATGGGGTGGGCGGTACACCGGTTCATACCAAATAGAGGTATATACTTTTGTTATGATATACATTTTTAATATACCACCGTACCGGTATATTGATTACACAAGGTTCGGAATGCTACGCTGCACCGCGTCAGACCAGAGCCTTTTCAATGTTGCACTGCGAAGGTAAACAGTAGCGCTCTGGTTACGATGTAAATGGATAAGAAAGCTCTGAAGCTGTAGAACATGATGACACAGAAGAACTTGTGTCAAAAAGAGGAGCCCTGTCTGTTGTTTGGTCGGCAGAACAAGTTGATGCAGAGCGGAGGTGGAGAGTTAGACCCAAGTTCTCAGACATTTGTGAATAAAGGAGTTCAACAGCAGGTAAATCCCTACAACATTTGTTCTGTTTGGAAGAGACCAAACGTATCGTTAGCCTCTCTGGTAGCTAGCCTGATACTAGTGTGTGTGCGCACTGTTTAGTAAGCAGCTAATATTTTATATGCTCTGTACCTGCAATACCAACAAAATTAAATTATCATACTTTTCATCAAGAAAAACATTCATTTAAATTTGTGAAACTAAATGAGGTGAGCATTAAGAGTGAAGTTCCTAAAAGCACATTACTGGCCTTATTTTACAGCACTGTGGCACTTTTATTTTCTTATTTGTTAACATGCCTGTTGGGTATTTTAAGATGAGGCACTATTCATTTTTATTTAACATTATTTAATCTTGCACTAAAGTCTAAAGTGAATTTTCTTTTTATTTATTGCTTGATAGATCAAGCTACATCACAGAAGTGTTCTGTTTAGGGTTGAATGTTAAAATAAGGTAAATAGAATAAATAAGGGACATCTTGGATCTGTTTTTTTGCTCTTTATCTTTTTAATGTATTATAGAAGTGATGGGACTCGGTATCGGCCAATTCTCAAAATCAAAGGACCCCGACTTGGGGGTAAAAAAAAACCTGATCAGGACCTCCCTACCTTTAATCTTATATCATGTTGAGCATTTTATGAAACCTGTAACATTTTCTTGTATTTTTTGCATAATGTAAGTCAAACCACAGAGATAAAGCAACAGCTGTCATGCATAACCAGAGATTAAAGTAATTGATTACAAGTTTGTTACTGTAATTGAGTTGCTTTTATGGGTACTTTTTCGAGTATATTTCTAAATCAGTAATTTTACTTGTACGTGAGTACGTTTTAAACTAAGTAATTAGTTACATTGCTACACCCAACCGTTACTGAGTAAATTATTATGTTTTGCTTTAAAATGATCAACAGACATTGTGAAACTACAAAAAATGAAATGATCAAGCAATCAAATGCATCACATCATAGGCGACCAACAAGATTTGATTATGATTGAACTTTCAACATAATCCATATGTTATTAGTCAATGCAGTCCTGATCAATGCTCAGCCACTGTCCTAGGATACGGTTGTGGTTTCTACCTATTATGTAGTTACCCACATCATGGCACATTTGACATGGCACTGTTTTATAGTTCATAAATGTAGCTATACTTAAAACCAGGAATGAGTGACTCAAGGTAAGAAATGGAAAGGGTGGGGAAGAGTTGACTGTTTTAAAGTGAGAGTGAGATGTGAAGTTGTAGTTGTGCATATTCTGTGATGCATTCAAGCCATTCTGGTGACAAGTGTGAGGCTTAGGTATAATGGTGGTGGCTGTGGACAGAGGGAAGGAGTGAGTGGTAATACCTAAAACAGGTATTTGGGATCAAAGTGTCTAAGGTTTAGCATGTCAGTGCATTGTAGACCAGTGTATGCGCAAAAAATGCTACTGTAAACCCAAGCGCTGCCTCGGGCCCGAAGACGCAGCCAGGCCAGCAGAGAGAGCGGGGGCCAGAGAGCCCCAGGCCACCCCCCACAATGAGCAGCCCCTCAGACACCCCAAAGATCCCAAGCCGAGAGGCAGCCACATACACACCCGAGAAAGCCCCAAGGAGCCGAGAAATTAAACATTGTTTAATACCAGACGAGAGGTTGTGCTGTTGTGCTGAATTATCAGCACTGGTGTGATTCATTCTTAGATAATCACACCAGTGCTGATCATTCAGAACAACAGCACAACCTCTTGTGTGATATTGCTTTTATACAACAGTTCTGCATGCACATTTCATGAGTTAAAACTACAGTAATAAGGATGTTTATTTTTTTTTAATTTTTTTTTCTCTCTCTTTTCTTTAATAAAAAAAATTAATTACTTATTGAGTATTGTGGAATGTTAGAAAAGGCTTTATCAAGTGATGTTACAATAGTCAGCAACAGCAAGTATGAGAAAAAACGAATCCATTTATTATTAACCAATTGGTTACATCATTTTTTACCTTCAACATAATATCTACAGTATTCTACAATTGTAAAAAAATAAAAATAAAAAATTAATTGGAAAAAAAAATAGGAAAATCCGTAAATTTGAATCCGATATTCGTTTTCAGGCTAACATCGGACTGATATCGGATCAGGACACCCCCAGTAATAAGTGACAAGAGATAATGATTTCTTTGTATATTAAATCATTTGGGCCAAATTACAACAGAAGTCAGCACTTCATAACTTTAAGGAGAGTGAAAAAAAAAGAAAGCCAGGTTTATTGCTCTAGACGTTGGCAGTGTGATGGCTGCTACATCTTTACAGCGGAGTCAGAGTCAACAGTGACAAGATAGGCATGTCAGCGTCTTCAATGATGCAGAGTTCATTAAAATTGGAATTGTATTGTTCAGATTGTCTTTAACAGATTAGATACAGGTTGCATATTGGCAAAAAGATTTGGGTCGCATTTGCTTGTAGTTTGAACGTAGCGTGTGTGCTCTCCACTCGTGGAACTATTTTTGTTGGCAGAGCCAAATCACGCCTCCATGTTTGCTTCCGTAAACACCGTATGTGCCCCTTGTGCTCATGCGGGTCACTTCAGGCTTGCATTCCGTTCATACTCCAAACTGATTAAAAATTGGATTTTTTTTAAAAAAATTCGAATTCTGCATTAAGACCTGAAGTGTGAATGTAGTGACAGTGTACTGCGGTGAAGTTTGCCCAACAAATAATGGTAATTAATGGTATTTAGATCAGCCGTACAGCGGAGTGAACCATAAGAAGTCCCGGTGCTGTTGTTGCTCTATATCAGTACTCTTGGAACTGTTGTCTGTAGGAGGATGAGTTATTAATAATGGGTTGCATAAATAAGAATATTGATTATGATTATTAATATTACTTCAAATTTTGCGGGGTGCCACTGCTTTTAACAGGGGAAATATGTTTACGTTTTTAGACTAAACCCATCAATGTGAAACCAGGGAAAAGTGAATTTGAACAGCAACATCTACACCATAATCATAGCTTTAATGAATCAGAGGAATCAAAGATTATGTTTAACCTTTTATTCAAAAGTCAACAATTAACACAGTCAAAATATCGTGTCTGGTCTTGTTCCCTGATTCCTTCATGCTGCCTGTTTTGGATTTTAGTTTTGATTTTGGATTTTTGAATTAAAAACATGGATTGGTTCCAAGAACGCTACTCTTGCATCCTGCCTCCATCTTTTCCTGCATTTGGGTCCACACCCACAGCTAACCGTGACAGGATGCCTCTATACTGGCTAACTATAGACCAATCAGCAACCTTCCATTCATGGCCAAGATCATTGAGAAGGTGGTCTTCAACCAACTGAGTCAATTCTTAACATTCAACAAAATATTTGATAAATTTCAGTCAAGTTTTCATTTTCATCACAGCTCTGAAACTGCTCTGATCAAAGTGATCAATGACATAAGGTTGAACACTGATTCAGGAAAAGTATCTGTTCTCATTCTATTGGATCTAAGTGCTGCATTTGACACTGTAGATCATACAATTTTGTTGCACAGATTGCAAACAAGGGTTGGACTAAATGGAAAAGTAATGCAATGGTTTAAGTCATACTTGGAGGAGCGAAGCTATTTTGTAAGCATTGGAAACTTTGAATCTGACAGATTTCCAATGTCCTGTGGGGTTCCTCAGGGCTCTGTTCTTGGACCCCTTCTGTTTAGCCTTTATATGCTTCCTTTAGGCAAATTTTAGAGAACTGTAAGGTTGATTATCAGAGCTACGCAGATGACACACAACTATATCTATCACTGAACCCAGATGACTATGGTCCCATTGAGGTGTTGTGTGACTGTTTAGAAAAAGTAAACTGCTGGATGAGTGAAAACTTCCTTCAACTAAACCATGACAAGATGGAGGTGATTGTCTTTGGTAACAAGGAAAAGAGGACAGCTGTCAGCAAGTATCTTGAGTCTCGATCTTTAAAAGCTAAAGACCAAGTCAAAAACCTTGGTGTTCTGATTGACTCAGATCTTACATTCAGCAGTCAGATCAAATCTATCACAAAAACAGCTTCTACCACCTAAAGAACATCTCCAGAGTGAAAGGTTTAATGGCTCAGAAAGATCAGGAGTAACTGGTCCATGCTTATATCTCCAGCAGACTGGACTATTGTAATGGTCTTCTGACAGGAATCTCCCAAAAAAGCATCAAACAGCTACAGCTGGTTCAGAACGCTGCAGCTCGGGTTTTAACCAGAACGAAGAGGTCAGAACACATTACTCCAGTTTTAAAGTCTTTACACTGACTCCCAGTCAGCCTCAGAATAGACTTTAAAGTTCTGCTGCTGGTGTATAAATCTGTGAATGGGTTTGGTCCAGAATACATCAGTGACATGTTAGTCAGGTATGAACCCAGCAGGTCTCTCAGATCTATGGACACAGGTCAGATAGTGGAGCCCAGAGCTCACAGTAAACATGGTGATGCTGCTTTTAGTTGTTATGCTGCAAAGAAGTGGAACAAACTGCCATCCAATGTGAGCATTTTTAAATCAAAGTTAAAGGCACTTTTTTTCTCTTCTGAGTATGATTGAGAGAGAGATTTTTGGTTCATTTTGTTGATGTCATGTGTTTGTTGATGATTTTACTGATGATTTTAATTGATTTTACTGATGATTTTAATTGATTTTACTGATGATTTTAAATGTTCTTTTTGATTTTAAACAATTGAATGTTTTATCATGTAAAGCACATTGAGTTGCCTTGTGTATGAAATGCGCTATACAGATAAATTTGCCTTGCCTTGCCTTGCCTACACTATTGGGTTCAAAGGCTGCATAGTGGGGGTTAGCTATGCACCTCAAAGTTGCTGGGGCAGTTATGTTGTAAAAAGTCTGTGATAAAGAAACAGGCTCCTTGGTTAAATCCTGTCAGAAAGAGGGTCTTTAGGCTTGATGTGGTTTGGTTCCCTACATGTCCAATCAAATTACTTTGTCGGAACTAACTCTTGTATAATTATTGTTATCCAATATTTGTAATTGTTCAGTTACAAAGGTCTGAAGCTTAGAGTGAATCTGTAATCTTGCAGCTTTACGGAAAACCTGATAATGAGCCACAATTTTTGTGATTTGATTCTGATTATTGAAGTTTCTGTTCAATTACAAATCGATTCTTGGTTCTTATCAATTACAATTTTGATTACTGCTGATTATTGATCTTCCATTCTCCAGATACTACACCGTGGCAGCCCACTGCTCCTCAGGGAAGGGGTAAATTCAGATTTTAATGTAGCTCTACATTTGTAACAATAAAGGTGATCTATCACCTTTGAGTAGTGCAAAAGGATGATAAAGTAAACATGTGATTATCTTTTCCAGTATTTAAATTAACGTGTGCGTAGATGTACATTTAAATTAAATAATATGTATGTACATTCACAGTTACAATTTAGATCCAGGGTTATTTCACAGCAACAGTTCTGACACTCTTTGACTGTTTAGTGTTCATTAAAGTGACAGCCTGGGGGAAGAAACAGTTCTTATGATGAGTTGTTTTGGTGTTGATATGAATTATATTATCATCATCACACTAGAAAATTAGTTAAGAGCTGCTGCAAACAACAATTTACTTACCTGACAAGAAATGGGCCGAACAAATTCAGATGTTGTCTAGATTTTTGCCTCATAGATCCTGGTTTAGCTTTGCTGGCCACAAGCTCCTCCTTTCCTCTGATAACTCTCTGATTTGTGATGATTTTGGCAATCTACAAAAATGTGTCTCACTGTTTGACCGATTGGTACAGCCAAAAACACGACAATAGTTCACCATTTTGTCTTGAAATTTGGGATTTTCTTTTCTGTGTGCTGTTTGTAGACCTGCTGCTTCATCTCCAAAATGGTGACTTCCGGGTTGATGACGTGATGGATGACGCGCCATGAAAACCCTCTATAACATTATCTGGCGAAACGGAGGCGGAGGCCAGTTGCATATGGAGCGCACTATCACGCAGCACTTTCCAGTAAAATCCTACATTTCCTACACTCCTCAGCGCTTTTCTGTAGTCCTTGTATTCTTTCAGGGACATGTTTTTAAAGGTAGCTCGTCTTCATCTCTCCTGCTCTGTTTCACCAGGCGGGTGAAGTGCAGGTCGGTGTTACATTTAATGCTGGTTGATGTGAAAAGTACATGCCGAGCTTGAGCAGTGTTCTGTGTCACACCAGGTACACAGAGCTGAGTCCGTGCAGTCGTAAAAATTTGAGCATTGCACTTAATGTGCTTGACATTGTAGCACATTCAGTGTGCACATCAACAAAAAACATTAATCAATGTAATCTAATTAAGGGGTTAAAAACAGGTGATCTCACAAGACACAGTAAAACTATGACACTAAATTAATTTCCCATTAAAAACCTGTTAATTGAAAGATAAATTACAATAACAATGTTCCATTTTAATTCCAAAAACTAATAATTAAAATTTTAATTCAAATTAAAAGCCTTTTTTAACAAAGCAAAAAAACAAAAAAAAAATCAGCACAGGTTTACGTGTCTGTGTCCAGATAAAATATATACCTATGTTTTGAATAAATCATATTTTAGTTTATCCACTCACAAAGAGTTTGGTGAATGTCCTGATGTAGCTTGCTGGGTTCAAGAACCACTGTCTTATTGGTTGAAGTTGAATGTAGCAAGTTTATTGAATAAAATATGTGCATTAGAGTTTGGATCCATCGCATTTTCCCATCCAAGCCCAATGTTAATATATTTATGTCTAACCCTGACACAGTTAAAAGCTCTGTTTTGACACAACTAGAAACTTCCTACATTGACGCATTTGGAAATGTCAACAGACGAGCACATCAGTGTGCATGCACGCTAACACTGGCACACACACTCTCTGCTCTGTCTGTTATTCGTGTCCATCTGAAAATGCAAAGGACATCTGTCATCACCACTGTGTGAACTCAACAGCCTGCACGTTGTCGAGCAGTGGCTGTGTGGAGTGAGTGCATACGCTGCCAGGTTTGAGGGAAATAATGCAAGATGGAAGTGTTTAGCACCCTGCCTTATCATCAAAGAGATGGGAAATGTTGTTTTGTTGGCTACCTACATAATAAGCTTAAGTTTTATACTTATTGCGATAATTATTGCACTATTGTAGGAAAGCTCACGATTTTACAGGAAGGCACACAGTTTACAGCAATGCTAACAATAACAAGATTGATGACCATTTGAACATTGTCTGTTCACCATTTTGACAGTATTTATTGTCATATTTTACATTCATTACATTAGAAACTGAATACTGCCTACTAACAAATACAAATTATTTAGATAAAGTGCAAAAATAGTCAACACAGGTATAGAAACAGCCTAGTAACAATACATAAATGAAAAAATAATAAAAAATAAAAAAAAAACAGCCAAAAGAAATCATAGTGCAAACTTTCTTATTCAGTGTTTAGCTTCATTTGAGATTTTTTTGGAGAAAAATAAACAAGTCAACATTTGGGGGGTATGCTATGAATCTAGATTAAAAACATAAGTGTTGAAGACGCCATTTCATTTGTTTTGAACTCTGTCTACAAGCATCTTGATAATAAGAAATCATACGCTAGAATGCTATTCATAGACTACAATTTGACTTTTGTCACAACAGATATCAGTTGCCTATTATTATCAATGATTGTGATATGCAGATTGTTGAGAAATGTAAATTATTGGGCGTGACTCTTTCTCATGACTTGAACTGGAGCTCTATTACCAGTAACATTGCTAAGACAGCGCCTCTTCATTTCACGCGTCTCATGACTTCACCCAAAATGCTATGATTCTTTTAAACTTCTACTATTGTGTAATTGAGAGTGTCTTAACCAATTGTATTACTGTGTGGTGTCATAATCTCACTCTGAAAGAAAAAAATGCTTTAAACAAAGTGGTTGGCTCAGCCAGCAGGACCATTGGCTGTACTTTGCCACTCCTGGAGGCCACACATAAAGCCAGACTCTTAAATCAAGCTTTACAAATAGTGAATGACGCCTCAGGAAACCGTGCCAGGGTCATCTTTGAAATGCTTCCTTCAGGGAAAAGGTATTGCTCCATCAAATGTTCTACTGCTCGTCATTTGAACAGTTTCTTCCGACAAGCTGTGATGACTCTAAACAAGGCACTTTAATTTTGTATGGACTTTTTATTGTACAGAATCAATGTAATAGTATTTTATGTGGTTTTATGTGACTCTTTATTGTACAGTATTTTACCTCATAGTATTTTTAGTGGCATTGACTGATTGATTGTTAGTTGTCTGTTTTTTATTGTAAAATGTCTTTTTAAATGTTGACTGCACTTTGAGCTCCGTGCACATTTTTTTCCAATGTGGTTTTCATATTGCAAACGGCTAATAAACTGAACTGAAGTGATTATATTTATTTAAGATCATAAACTGTTCCTCCATTCATTGAAAAGACACTCAGTCTGCCAGTTTTCTCCATTGATTAGTCAGACGCTGCAATCGTCACCCCTTTCATGTACACGTGCACGTAGCAAGGCTGTAATCACTTGTCTTCAATTAGCGTGTTGTGATCATAGGTGATCGACGTTCATAAGACAGCTCCTGTCTGACAGGGAATGTTTGGTTAGTTGAAGCCAGCTAACGGAGATTAATCCAATCTAGATTCTTAACATAGGACAAGAAGTAACTTTGTTGTCAACAATTATTTATTTATTTATTTAACATGGACAATGCAATTCAACATAAACACAAATTAAGTGTGCAGCTGATGTGATGTATATAATAGTTTAAAGCTAGTGCTAGTTTATAACTCCTGTCCCTGGTTGGGCCTTTTCTACATTACAGTGGAATACAGTCAATATAATAAAACTCGCCCACTCACAATACAAAGATTATAAAACAATCACTCTGTCTCACACACACACACACAGCTCATGACGTCACATGTGTCAACTAGGGAACGGCGTCTCTGAAGGTCCATTTTTAGAAATGTAAACAAAGGCTAAACTAAATCTTTACCGTTTTAAATACATAACAATAAGTGCAGCTGTACTTTTTGTTAATATGTTCTTTTTATACAGAAGAATTATTTTTTTATGTCTGAATTAGTTTTGGATCAAGTTGTTCAAGTTCAAAAGGTGCACTGTAAATATTCTCAAATGCCAAAATATGTCATTTGTTGTAATAATAACAATAATAATTCATCAATTTTATTTAGCGCTTTTGTATATATTATTATCCAGTGAAAACAATCTATACCTGGTAGATTAAAAGAGAGCTGATATTCCTGCAGGAAATGAAAGACACAAAGATAATATAATAAAGAGTTAAAGCAAACAAATACGTTTGTATTATTTAATTCCCTCACCCAATGAGAATCAATAAGAGAATCGGTAAGCAGTATCGATAATGGAATCGGAATCGCTAAATTCTTATCAATTCTCATCCCTAATGCCGGGTTGTTAAGTGCCTTCTCATATTTCCACACCTCTGACTTGTCGCCACTGCATCTTGCACAAGTTCTTCAAACTCCTTCGTTTCTACGTCGCTCTGCTGCTGCCACCCTCCACCATGTTTCCTTTCCCCCCTGACCTCGCACACTGTCACACGCCATTGGCTCAACTGCCTGTAACCTATGAACCAATGAATGATGGTACTTGTAGTTTACTCTGAAAATGTCAACTACAGCCAACCAAAAAACTTAATTTTAAGCGCAACGGCTCATTATTTTATACCGTGACATAACCAAGACGATATCAAGGCACTTTTAGATTTCTCAAACCGTGGATGCAGACACACATTCCTCCACACACCACAGGTTAAACCAAAAAGCTGAATATCTGACGAGAACATAAACTTCTGACAAAGAATTGGCCGCATCACTGAAAGCGAACCAACAGCTCTGTGGACTGACAAAGGCTCCTAATCACTGATCTGCCACCGGTGTGTGCTATAAACACACACACTAGAGCCACACACGCAGGGAGGGAACAGACAAAAGACAGAACTGCACACATTGAGACATGCAGCGATCGACAGGCAGATGCACACAGACCAAAACCAGACCAGGAAACATGAAAAAACAAGGAGACACACAGTCAGCCATGTTTACAGATGAGGAAACACACACACAAAGATCAGAATCTACATATACCACAGAGACCAGGTATCCCCCACCAGATCGCCTGTCACTCAGATACCTAAACTTCAAGGAAAAGACAGAGGTAGGACTGAAAAACACAGATGGAGGCTGACATCATGACAATCTGCTGTGTCGCTAAAGAGTGATTGCGTATACAGTATTTTCAAAAACCAAAAGTGTGGTGGTGCACATTTTTTACTGGCAGCTATGAAGCAGGCATTAGTCGTCTGCCATGTACCAACTGTTCTGATCAACAGCCTGGATGTGTTTTTAAATTAAACATCAACAGTTATCATCTAACCAGTTTTGCAAAGAAGACACACCATCCTGTCGCAAAGATTTCGCATTATTGACACATGAGCACATGTGTACAGTCATCTGAAGATTAAAATGCCAGTCTACACACACAGAAGCTGATAAATACATGCTATATAATTTATTTATTGTTATTTTTTGGGGAAAAAACTTTCTCTTTTTTATTTTATTACTGTTTTATTTGTATTTTTTCCTTTTCTTCCTCTTTCTTCTCAGTGGTCTTAAGCCTTGGCTGTATTATGTGGGGATGCATGGGAAGGTGTGGGAAGGGATGAGATGATATGTACAGGAACAATGGCTACTCAATGTGACCGACCACATGCTCTTACCCAGTATGTGTTCTGCTAACTCTAATCAAACTTGTTGTCATTGATATTTTAGCCTTGAAAACACTTGTTTTAATTTTTTACCGTACAGTTAAACGTACGAAGGTTAAGTAAAAAGCAATCTCGCCTCTTATAGGCAGTACAATCTCCTTTAAACTTCCTTTTGTCCTTAGCTTAGCTTAGCTTAGCTTAAATTTAGCACCTATGGCTTCTCTCTCCTCCCCTCCGCTCTCCTGCCCGGTGTGTCAGATGTTTAGTTACTCCTCGTCCTCCTTTAGGGACAATGGTAGTTGCATAAAGTGTAGCGTACTGTTAGATATGGAGGCGAGGATCAACAATCTGGAGAAGCGGTTCCGCACCCCTGATACCAAAACCGAAGCTAGCAAGCAGGACCTAGCCGGTGCGGACCGTGCTAGCTCTAGCTTAGCCTCCCCCCCGGCCAGCAATGAGTGGGTTACTGTCCGTGGTAAGCATAGTCGAAGGTCAAAAAGCCGCTCGGGACACCACCATGTTCACGTCTCAAACAGGTTCTCCCCCCTCCGTGAGGACAACACACTCACCGGGGAACAAACTCTGATAATTGGCGACTCCATAGTGAGAAACGTGAAGCTAGCGAAGTCAGCGGGCATTGTGAGGTGCATCCCAGGGGCCAGAGCGGGCGACATAGAATCAAATCTAAAGTTGCTGGCAAAGAGTAATCGTAAGTTTGATAGGATAGTCCTCCATGTCGGCACTAATGACTCCCGACGTCGCCAGTCGGAAGCAACCAAAGTGAACATTGAATCAGTTTGTGCTTATGCTAAAACAATGTCGGACTCCGTAATTTTCTCTGGTCCCTTACCAAATCTGACCAGTGATGACATGTATAGCCGCATGTCATCATTTAACCGCTGGCTATCGAGGTGGTGTCCAGAAAACGAGGTGGGCTTCATTGATAATTGGAGATCCTTCTGGGGAAAACCGAACCTGATAGGAAGAGATGGAATCCATCCTACTTTGGAGGGAGCATCTCTACTATCAGAAAACATGGCACATTTATGACATCTCATGAATGAGACCATGTTACAGAGGGGGAGTCCTCCACGCCCCTCTGCGCTTGCCTTAGGACAGTTTCCCTCCCATTGCTATCAGGATAGCTGTGTTCATCGCCATGACAACTGTTGTGATGGTGATGAATATTATTTTATGGAGACGGTGTCAGTCCCCCGACCCATATTTCACAATGATTTTAACATAAAATCAAATAAAAGAGCTATCAATTATAAAAATCTGAAAAAAATTAAAATCTCAAATCTAGAAACACCAAAACATAAAAGCATTAGATGTGCTCTATTAAATATTAGATCACTGAGATCCAAATCTCTACTAGTAAATGACCTTATCTCAGAAAATAACTTTGATTTATTCTGTTTAACTGAAACATGGCTGTATCAAGATGAATATGTTAGTTTAAATGAAGCCACTCCTCCCAGTCATTTAAATACTCATATGCCACGAGACATAGGCCGTGGAGGTGGTGTAGCAGCTATTTATCATTCCTCTCTCCTAATCTATCCTAAACCAAAGGCCAGTTACACTTCCTTTGAAAGCCTGGTTCTAAATTTATCTCATATCGAATCAAAAACCTGCCAGCCAGTCTTATTTGCGATAATTTACCGTCCTCCAGGCCCTTATTCTGAATTTCTATCAGAATTCTCTGAGTTTATATCAAACTTAGTCCTCAGTTCTGATAAAATACTGATAGTAGGAGATTTTAATATCCATGTGGACAAAGATAGTGATAGCCTGAGCTCAGCCTTTATGTCCCTAATAGACTCAGTTGGCTTTTTTCAAACTATTAATGAAGCTACTCATCGTTTAAATCATACTCTTGATCTTGTTCTAACATATGGCCTTGATATTAATGAACTAAAAGTCTACCCTGAAAATCCTCTGCTATCAGATCACTTTTTAATATCTTTTAACATTATCCTAGAGGATCTCGCACTGTGCAATAAAATAGTTACAAGTAGAAATCTGTCCAATAGTGCTGTGGCTAAATTTAAAGAGGCCATTCCTGCTGCCTTAAACTCAGTGCACCATCCAATAAATAACTATGATATTAATTATAACCCCTCTCAACTGGATCTGCTTGTCGATAGCTCTGCTAGTCTACTAAAATCCACCTTGGACTCAATTGCCCCATTGAGGGAAAAAACTATTAAACGTCAGAGGAAAGCTCCGTGGTTTAGCTCTGAAACTCACACACTCAAACAAACAACCCGTAAATTAGAGAGAATGTGGCGCTCCAATAAAACAGAGGAGTCACGAATACTTTGGCAAGAAAGCCATAGTAAATACATGACAGCCTTACGACATAGTCGATCTACATACTACTCCTCACTAATTGAAGAAAATAAAAATAATCCGAGGTACCTTTTCAGCACTGTAGCCAGGCTAACACAAAGTCAGAGCTCTATTGAGCCCATGATTCCTCTAGCCCTCAGCTGTGAGGACTTTATGACATTTTTTAACGATAAAATTCACAAGATTAGAGATAAAATTAGCCACTCCCTGCCTTCACCTGGGCCTGCTGTACCATTAAATGTAAATAGGCCTAACCTAAACTGTTTCACACATATAGGACTTCAGGAACTTAACTCTATTATTTCATCCTCCAAACCATCGACCTGCCTTTCAGATCCGATCCCAACTAAGCTGTTTAAAGAAGTTGTTCCCCTAGTCTGCCCATCTTTGTTGGAGACAATAAATATATCCCTATCAATAGGCTACGTGCCACAGTCCTTTAAAGTAGCTGTAATCAAACCCCTTCTCAAAAAACCTACTCTTGATTCCAGCACTTTAGCAAACTACAGGCCTATATCTAATCTTCCTTTTATTTCAAAGATTCTTGAGAAAGTTGTGGCAGCTCAGCTCTGTGAATTTCTTCAAAACAACAGCCTGTTCGAGGACTTCCAGTCAGGCTTTAGAGCTCAACACAGCACAGAGACTGCTTTAGTTAAAGTAACTAATGATCTACTCTGGGCTTCAGATGAAGGACGACTCTCAGTGCTGGTTTTATTAGATCTTAGTGCAGCTTTTGACACTATAGATCACTATATTCTACTAGAGAGATTAGAGAAATTACTTGGAATCACAGGGACTGCCCTAAACTGGTTTAAGTCCTACCTATCTGATAGGTACCAGTTTGTACACGTGAATAATAAGTCTTCTGTGTACACTAAAGTAAGCTACGGGGTTCCTCAGGGCTCTGTGCTAGGTCCAATCCTCTTCTGTATCTATATGATCCCCCTTGGTAATGTTATGAGAAAATACTCTGTTAACTTCCACTGCTATGCTGATGATACCCAACTGTATGTATCAATGAAGTCAGGTGAGACAAATCAGCTATCTAAACTTGAGGCCTGTCTAAAGGACATTAGGGCCTGGATGGACCAAAATTTTCTTCTTCTCAACTCAGACAAGACTGAGGTCATTGTACTGGGCCCGCGACACCTTAGAGAAACCTATGCTAGCCTAACTGCCCTAGATGGCATTACTCTGGCACAAAGCACAACTGTTAGAAACCTTGGGGTTCTATTTGATCAGGACTTATCCTTCAACTCTCACATAAAACAAACTTCAAGAACTGCCTTCTTTCATCTCCGTAACATTGCTAAAATCAGATCTATCCTGTCTCAGGGCGACGCCGAAAAACTAGTCCATGCTTTTGTTACCTCTAGACTGGATTATTGTAATTCTCTTTTAGCAGGCTGCCCGAGCAAGTCGCTTAAGACACTTCAGCTGGTTCAAAATGCTGCAGCACGTGTACTGACTAAAACTAGGAGAAGAGATCACATTACTCCTGTATTAGCCTCTCTGCATTGGCTTCCCATAAAATATAGAATAGAATTCAAGATTCTTCTTCTCACTTATAAAGCCCTAAATGGACAGGCACCAGTCTATCTCAAGGAGCTTGTAGTGCCATACAATCCCCCCAGAACACTACGCTCTCAAAATGCTGGACTACTCGTTGTTCCATTCATCTCTAAAAGTAGTATAGGAGGAAGAGCTTTCAGTTATCAGGCCCCACTTCTCTGGAACCATCTACCAACCACGGTTCGGGGGGCAGACACCCTCTCTACCTTTAAGGTTAGGCTCAAAACATTCCTCTTTGATAAAGCTTTTAGTTAGGAACCAGCTCATAGCTCATAATTAAGATGCAATAGGCATAGACTGCCGGGGAAGGGGGTCTGGCATGCTCGGTTGGAGAGAGGTTGGAGAGGGCGTTAAGAGAGAGGTCATTTAGGTTAGAGAGGGACCGGAGAGGGTCCCATTCCTCTTTCAAACACTCCCTCTATGTCTGCTTACTCCCTTGTGTGTTTGCTCCTGTACTCCTTCTGGCTTTTGTCTTGCAGGTCCGTGGGATCCTCAGTGTGGAGTTACAGAGACTCAGCGGCTCTGTCTCCACCCTTTTCTCTGCACACACCCAACACAGCATAACGTGGATGGCTGTTCATCATAGGAATGGGATCCACACAAGGTTCCTGCTGCTTAACAGAAGGTTTTCCTTGCCGCCATGATGAATTCATGTTGGGTGTGGGATACATATGTATGTGTATATACGTATATATGCATATGTGTGTATCCATAAAATGAAGAGTCCGTCCTTAAGACTGCTCTACTGTAAAGTGCCTTGAGATACCATTGGTTATGATTTGGCGCTATACAAATAAAGATTGATTGATTGATTGATTGATTGATATGTAAAGATCTGCTAACTGTTTCCTGTACCTATGGTATAAACTATGCCCCATCCCCATGGATCAGTGCTGCATAATTCTTGAACAAAAAGGACGAAATGGAGGTACATGCAGAGGGAAACTTTGTGAAATTATTACTAATGATATTCCTCCATGCAAGCTGTGGCCTTAATTAACTTTGCAGAAAGCCTGTATCCCTGAGCTTGAGGGCTTGCTCACTACAGAACACACAACACAAGCTAGGAAAACACAAGCCTCCCATAACAGTGTTTTTTAGATCAATGTTTCTCAAAGGGGGTACGCAAAGCACTGCATGGGGTACTTGAGAGAGAGAGAGAGAGAGAGAGAGAGAGAGAGAGAGTGGGAGGAAAGTATGGGGATTTTAAAATGTGTATTATTTGTTAAAACTGATAACCATAAAAATCATGATGATAATGATTGTGATTTTAACATGAGTTAACAGGAGTACATTGGGATGGGCTGCACTTCGCCTGCACTTCACAGGACCCTCCGTTAGCCCAGTGCTTTTAACGTGGCGAGCTGCCACAGCGTAAGTCACCATGAAAAATCAGCCAATCACAAGTGCCCCAAATATACACTGCTTTCAAAAAGTGTTAAAGAATGTAAAATCTGTAATAAATGTGTCTAATAAGTCATTAGTGAATACCAGAGAACCACATGAGTGAGCATGAGAAATTATAAGAAAATATATAATGAAAATAAAATGTTAATGTCTAACTTAAAGACAAGCAATGTTAAATTAACAGTAAATATGCAACGTGTTGACTTGTATATGAACTGTAAGTATATTAAATAAACATATGTGCTTCATATACACATTTATGTTTTTATTTATGCTGTTTTATAATTTAGGATTTAGGGCTGGGCGATATATCGAGATTCAAGATGTATCGAGTTTTGTATTTTGCTGATATAGAAAACTATATTATTTCATATATGCTGCTGTTACTTCTCAGAACAGCATGTAAAACTCATTTAGATGGATTAATTAGTGTGTCCTAACCCAGACCTTCCCCATAACAAGCTACACTACAGAACTCACTCACACATGCTGTCCCTTACAGGAGAAAAAGTCAAAAGTGGCACATATTGTGCAGCTGTTTGTTAATAAATGAGACTGTGTAGCATTTTGCATCAGCAAATTTAACCCAGAATTGTCTTTCTGGTCAGACTTCATTTGAAATACATTTATCCAGATTTATATCGTATAACGCTATTTTTATAAGATATATTGAGATATGAGATATCACCCAGCCCTAGTAGGAATGTTCACAGCATTTCAATGTTAATAAAGGTCGACCTACCAGATTATAATCACATAATTGTATTTAGTAAGTGGTTGACAAGTGGGTATTTTAGATTTATTGTACACCTGTCTTAAAATATAAGTAATACTGGAGCTTGGTTGGGTGGTGGGACGGCTCGTAGTGGGTGCCTGCAAATTTCCCTTGTGATTGGCTGATTTTTCATGGTGACTTACGTCGTTCCTTCCGCTGTGGCAGACGCTAAAATCTCAGTTATTAATCTAACAGAACGTGTAACTGTGTCACATCCTGCTGCTCTTTAGGAAGATAAACTCTCTGTTACATTTTACAACGTATTTACACCAGTTCTTTGCTTTTTTCGCCAGGACGTCTTCATTCATCATCTCTTTTCTGAGTTGTTTCCGGGTTTGTTGCCGCTGTCGGCACTAATCTCTAAAATGGCCTGGGTGGCAGTTCTCACGAGGCTAGTGACGGCGTTCAGTTTAGTAAGGAATCTTTTAATTATTATTACATTAAAATATGGGATATTTACGGGAAAATAATAATACGGGACGATGGCGGGAAAAAGGGGTAAAATACAGGAGTTTCCCGGCTAAAACGGGACACTTGACAGGTATGAAAGAAGAAGAGAATCAGCATCAAGTCAATAGGAGAAACAGGCACTTATCTCAAACACAGCTGTGGGCGTTAGGGTCGGCTCACTCCTGGGC